>NC_091124.1:184240450-184372950 GCF_040183065.1 Periplaneta americana
CAAATCAAGGAACTGCGCTGTCTGCTGCTACTTCACAGAACTGCTTCAGATCCTCATCAAACTTCCCGACTGCGCGCTTATATTTAGTTTTTAATTACTTTATTAGTTCACAAGAAGATCCTTCATTTTGCACAAATACTTCTTTTTATTGCAACTTACTCTCACAGAGTAAACCTTCACCCGAGTTGTGTATTAATATTCATTTCATGCCTGTCTTACAACCGTAGTAATTTAAAGCAATCAGATTTACGTTTATTGGATGACTAAATATAATCGTCTTAGTAACTCAGATGACAGAGTACTGGCTTACGCAGATACGACTTCGAATCCCGATGATTGCGGAACTTGTATTTGTGGCAGGCAAAGTCAAGGTTGTGATGGATTTTGCCGAATTTTCCTGTTTTTTCTCTTAATTCTACCAACGCTCTGCGTAATTTTAATGAAATTATTATTTTCGTGAAACGCATAAGAGCGTTGTTAGCAGAAAAGGAAAAGATGCTAAGAGACATGATACTTGAACATGGGAGGTGTGATAGTAGGAGGAAGAAGAATAAATTGCTTAAGACTTGCTGATGACGTGACGTTGTTAGCATGCTACTGATGCTAAATGACGACTGTGAGCAGTATGAGATGAAAATAAATGCAAACAAGACGAAGATCATGGTTATCGGAAGAAAAATAAAGAAGGTAAACGTGTGAACAAGAAACAAGGCAGTGGAACAAGTGGACAGGTTGAGATGCTGGGATATCTGTCAATACTAACTTGAGTTGCTGGCAGGAAGTCAGGAGGAGGATAGAAATGCCAACTGAAGTTTTAATGAATGCATTTTTTGTAGACTTTTGGAAAATAAATTGCTATGATTTTTTTAGACTTCTATCATTATACAGGGACATCATTTTATTTTTACTAAAATTTTTAATATTAACCTGGCTATACCTTTAGATTAATGATTGAGACCCGGAAATACTGTTTGCTACCCTCTTCCAGACTGAAGTTCGATGATGATGACGTATTATACAAACAAATCAAATCATAGGAGGGAAGAAAAGTAGTTCATCCATTTATGTAAACTAGGAAATATCTTAATTTTGAGTTTGATAATTTTCATTAGGTTTTTGTTCAATTGAATACAATACTGTATTAATACTTAATGTTTTTACTCACGAATTGAGCTATCCATTCGGATGTATTCATTATGCAGTGTATATTGTACTGTTACAGCACATCAGCGTACAATATAAAGAATGAAGTTAAATTGAAAAATAATCATAATATGGATATTTAAACACATTTCTGAAAATGGTGGCCGTTTATTTCCATACACGCTTCAGTTATAGACTATTGTCGCACTATAGACTATTGTGTCTAATTCCAATTACCAGTTTCGTCCTTCGTACGAGTAACTCATGTTGAAATAATTCTGTACCTACTCTATAAAAGAGTACCTTACGTACTGTAAATTCAATCTTCACTTCTGCCCGATCCGAAAAGATAAAATTACTCAGAAATGCTATCTACTGTCCGTTCAAGTGGTTTTGTCGCAGGGTCGTAGAAAGGGGGGGGGAATCACGTGACAGTTAATTACTTAACGAGGCCCTTTTATTTAAGTTATTTTAAACATAATAATAATAATACGTAGACGTCCAATTCCTAACAGAAATTAAAGTTTTCAGAAAAGAGCTAAGACTGCCCAGCTACTAGACTTTACACAGGGACGAACAGAAGCAGGTGGGGGAAACCGGGATGCGACGTAGGCAAACGGACGACAGTACCTGTGCGAATATATGTTTCAATATTGAAAGCTCTTTCGTCACTGGATAACGCGAACATATTTCTGGAACGTACTATACTCACTAACTCAGTACTGCACACACGGCCTTGGTTGTGTGTGGAGAACGATTGGAAGTTTACTAGTAGAGGGGGTGGGAGTGAAGTACATTAAAAAACTCAGGTACAATAAAAATTGAAGTAAAAATGATGTCCCTGTATTCTAAGCTTTTCTTTCAAAACAACGCCAATCCTCGTCTAAAGGTTTGTGTTGTTGTGCATATCACTTGAAAACAAGCTCAGTTCGTACACCGGTGGATAACAAATACTAGCCCACTCCTTTCACAAAAATGGACTGAACGCGTCTTGAACAATGGCCAAAATTTCTGATCAATATCATTTGACAAAAAATTATTTGATTGATTCCAGTACATTAAAGAGCTCATGGAAAATTTAGTTGTAGCTTATATGATACGAAAATACTGTGTTTTTATGGGACATGCAACTAAGTGTCCACAAATAAATTTAACAAGCAATTTTTTTAGTACATTGAGGAAGATCCTCAAAACAGTTACGACAATGACAAAGATAGTGAATCCGTTTTTAGGCAGTTGCGTTCAATTGGCTGAAATTCCAGAACTATTAAGGAAAATTTCATTTAAATATGTACTTAGAGATGGAATGTTTAAATTATACTTTCTTTCGCAGAGCGTAAACCTTTTCTGGATCAAAAGAATGCAAGAATACCTCGAGCTTACAAAACATGTAATTCTTTAATTTTTAAATATTTGCAACCTAGTATTTATACAAAATAATTTTCTCGTCTATGATCATCATTAAAGCAAAAGTGAGACATATCCGTGACCTTTAAAATGATATCACTGTGTGTATGACAGAGGTCTGCATCGGACGTTTTCGCTCGAGCGCCAAGTAGTTCATAGCATAATCCGATAGGTAGCGCACATGCATGATGGATAAAATTGTCACGAGCGATAAATTGTCAAACGGTATAAGCCGAGCGTTAAACACTCATTCTTGTTACAGAGATGAACTGTGTAGTAACATCATAGATGTTTATCATTTCAAAACTTTGCAGTATTTAACTAACCTCTCCATAGTACAACTACAAAACTTGCTTTAAAATGTAATATAAATGTTGTAGGTAAATGTTTTTTTTTCTTCCCCACACTGGAGTGATTTTGTTTTTGCCACATCTGATAGATGTTATTGAATGTAAATGTAATTATTATAAACGGAGAACACAATCACGATAATGCAAGAACTGTATCAAGTATTCTAGTAATAATAATAATAATAATAATAATAATAATAATAATAATAATAATAATAATAATAATAATAATCTCTTATAATTCGTGTATCAATCTTTGCGTCTGTAACAATTGTGCAGCATGATTATTCGTTTTATTATATTTTCTGTGACGTTATCTCTGTACTAATATTGTTATTAATCTACTGCTATATCAATAATATTTTGTAAAACGTTTCTACATTGTCGCAGTATATAGGCGGAACACTATGTATGGACCTATCATATTATATATATGTGGTAAATCAAATATTGAATAATTGTTAATGAGCAATAATAACTGTAGCGTATATCGAAGTTTTTCATACTATTTTATTTATAACTTCATGTTCCTGTTTTGGTACGTTCCATTGACTGTTCCATTAAACGTCTGTCATAAACGCAGAAAATAAAGCCTTATTTTTACCGTGTGAGCAAAACATATGTGTATCTTATCTGTCGCCTTCCATAAAAGATAAGACATGTCGGTGAGATGACCTTGTACTGTGTTTCTATTTATTACGAGCGTATCACGACCGATCGTATCTCACTCGAGGGTGCGACACTCGACCGAGTTCAAGCGAGCGATTTAACTCCAATGCAGCACTCTGGTGTATGGACTGCTGACTGCAAATTTGAGAAGCTATTTTTTGGAAAACAGGCACATTAATCACATAAATTATTCTTTACTTTAAAACAGGCAAGCCAGAAATGAAGCACTGGTTGTGCAGTTTTGTGCGCGTGTCGCCGGTCTGTGGAGGTTGCATAATTCAAGGGTTGCTCTTACCAGTTCTTAGCTGGAGGGGTGTACAATAATCTATTCTGCGCTTCTAGAGCTGGATTAAATAGACATTTGACATTATAAACACACTTACCAGAAGGAAAAAAAAAAACACAATAATTATCAGTGTCTACATTTGAAACTTGTAATACAAGAAACGTTAGGCTTACTCAGTTATACTTCATAAAGTAGTGGTCTGTAAAGCATAATTTATTGACATGATTTTATACAGTATTTGAAGAAAAATATTTTGCAGTAATTTCGAAACAAGAAAAAAAAAACGAATAAGTATTTCATTTTATGTAGTAGGTACTAATTATTTTAAAATAATAGACCCTACTCTTTCGTTGTTCGTCGAGCATTATTATTTATTGGGACCGTTGGTACAAAAATGTTGAAGAAAATATTATACTCCCAATTAATTACATGCAGTAGGACATTGTGAAGATTTTACACTGAAATCATTTCCTTGCTGTATGTCAGTATACATTAACAATAACATTAATAAATGATATAAATTAAGCTTAGAATTTAAATTCACATATAGTTTATTTGGGAAACGTTGAGAGCAAGTATCGACAAGTCGGGAGCGTTACTGATAGGAATTAAAAGTGTAGTTCACAAGCTGTGAAGCGACAATATTCTATTTATGTCAGGTTTAAAGATTTATTAATGTAAATATATTAACATAATATAGTGACATGAGATGGAAAATTTGTCAATATATATTTTTTCAGAAACTTTTCCGCCTTGTAAATAGTTGTTTTCTTCTCTCCTTACAACCTCAAGAGCCTCACATGTATTCCTCACTATATTCTCATCACTTACCACTTTATGAAATGGTAGTCGTAAGTAGTCTAACTTTTGATGGCTGTGTTAGTACGGACTCCAAAACAACGCCATTGTCAAGTTTGTTTTGCCGTGAGAGTACTGATTAAGAAATAAGCGCTGGCAATGTCATATTTTGAGAACTTTACTAATCTGATCTAAACTGTCACAAGACTATTACCTCGACATGGGCTGATGAAAGCCTTTCATTTTAAAATAATTATTGCTGGCTGAGGAAAACATAACAATTATGTTATATGATTCCTGATTCCTCTTCTTCGTTATATCTGTGGACTCCTCACTTTATTCTTCATAACGCATTCACAGTCACAGCTCAATAAGTACCCGTACTGATCTGTGTTGCTAAAACAAATGTAATCTGCTACTGTAGATACTGTATAACTCTGACGCGCTCCCCTCCAACCTGATTCACTCCCTCCAGGTAGGGGAATAGGAACTGCACATCGCACAGAGACAGCTGCACAATGAGCGCGACTGCACAATGTGCAGGGTTTTAGCATGCCTCCTTTAAAACTACTGAAACATTTTTTATTATTATGTTCAATGTTGTTTATGTTTCTAAATACAAAATAAATCGGAATATGTATGGTAACACTTTCCTATGTTATATGAACTTATTGTGCAGCATGTATTATATCTATACTAATAATAAATCTGTAGCCGAAATTTTTCTGGTAATTTTCGATTTTCCAAAAATAATTGGTCCTAACATATATAATTAACCACCCTGAAACCGAAAATCGCTTTTTTGAAATTTTTGTTTGTATGTATGTCTGTCTGTATGTTTGTTACCTTTTCACGCGATAATGACTGAACGGATTTCGATGAAAATTAGAATATAAATTAAGTTCGTTGTAACTTAGATTATAGGCTATATGGCATTCAAAATACATTATTTAAAAGGGGGGTTATAAGGGGGCCTGAATTAAATATATCGAAATATCTCGCTTATTATTGATTTTTATGAAAAATGTTACATAACAAATATTTCTTTAAAAATCATTTCCGATAAGTTTTATTCTTTGAACAATTTTATTAGGACTGATATTTAATGAGATAAATGAGTTTTAAAATTAAAATAACTGCCATCTAAGGCCGTATAATGAATTAAAAAACAAATGACTTGTCTATAAGGGGCTTTGGACAGCAACAATCGAAAGCTATGAAAGATAACCTACAGATAACGTTTCTGCGTTTCTATGAAGTAATATCTGAAGCTAAATTAACCGATTTGTATAATTAATTATTAATTCACCATTGGAAAGTGTAGTTTCTCTAGATGGACATAATGCTATAATGTTATTACAGTAACGTCTGAGTGAATCGAGGACAGGTAAGATTAAAATAGTTTCTTATACACAGAAAACTTGATAGGCTATTCTGTACATTCGTTTCCTGTATTTCCTAAACTAATTTTTATGACCAAATGAGTGGTCTCTGGATCAAAATGATCGCAATTCAATTTTTTAATTAAATTTAAATTAAGCAACATAATAAACGATTTATCCTTCTATCAAACACGAATGTTCCCTAGATCAAATGTCCTATTTTAATTATATAATTACTTTATATTTATTTCTAATGGGTGCAGCGGAGCGCACGGGTACGGCTAGTTGTGTAATCAATTTAAAGCATACTAGCAGAATAGTACATTATGCAACGAGCTTATAATGAAGGTAATTAAGAAGCGAGTATGGATATTTATGAAACGAGCGCAAGCAAGTTTCATAATTTTCATACGAGCTTCTTAATTACCATTATAGGCGAGTTTCATACGACTTTTTATGCTCGACCATATTTCTAACTTGATACTACTAATTTTATTGTATCTGACCTGGAGCAATATCCCTTATGTTGTGAGATGTGCGCAGACGCGAAAGTATTGATTTTTTCCGAGGAACAGATGTGCACATTGACCTTGCTAGGCCATAAGAACCTACAGAGATAACATTGAAATAAAATTAGACATTGAAAAACGAGATGACAAATTGAATTTATTTGAATTTATTTACAATTAACGCTAATTATTATAGCAACAGAACATAACCTTCTGCGACAGTATTGGATTTCCAGCCTCCGTGACTTTTCGCTAATTCTCTTTCGATTTCATATCCGAGAATAATCGATACTTGCAGTTTTATAACGGTAGAAAGCTGACCTATCATTGGCTGAACAGTTGTAACCTGAGTCGTCATTGGCTGAAAGATCTGACCTTTAATGAGTAGGTGTACTTTAATGACATGCATTAAAGGTCTGCTACCAGGTGTATAATTACTACATTTCGGCATGGTCGAGCATAAATATTCTTATACCACATAGAACAGACATACATACTAAACAAAGACAAACAACAAACACGCAGACAACATCTTATATTGGCACAGATACGTAGATGACATACTATTACTATACAAAGGAAACAAAAGACATTCAAAAACTACATCAACACATAAACAAAACACATCCAAAGCTACACTACACATTACAAATTGAAAACAACAAATCCATAAATTTTCTAGACATCACAATAACAAAAATAGACAACAAACACACATTCAAAGTATACAGAAAACCCACAACAACAACACACATACGAGTACACAACACATCCAACCACCCACACGACACAAACAATCTGCATTCCGAACAATGGTACACAGGCTACTCAACATACCAATGAACCAACAGGATTACAACGAAGAGCTAACCACAATCAAATACATAGCACAAGAAAACGGATACAACTCTAACATAATAGACAACATAATACGTAAGACAGAACATAATCACAACTGAACTGCGACCGAGCACGAGCGCTGCTCATTCGGTCTCAAATTTTTTTTAATACTACTGTATCTTCTTTTTATATTGCTTGCATTATTTTATTTCTATTTCTCTTGTTTGTTTTGTAATTATATTCTTCTTTATTCTGTATATTTAAATGTAAATAAAATAAAATAAAATAAAAAATTAAACACAAGAACACAAAAAATACATCACACTAACATACGAAAACAAAAACACACACAAGATTGAAACCTCATTCAAGAAATTAAATTACTACATCGCATACAGAACAAATAACACTCTACAAAAACATCTCAACACACAAACAACACAAACAAACAAATGCAACCACACAGGCGTATACAAACTCAAATGTAATACCTGCAACAACTTCTACATAGGACAGACAGGCAGATCGTTTCAAACACGTTACAAAGAACACATCACAGCCATAACAAAATTACAAAACACCTCCACATATGCAGAACACAACACAAATGCTAACCACACCCACAGAGACATCAACACAGACATGGAAATACTACACATCCAACCAAAAAGCCAGAAACTAAACACACTAGAACAATATGAAATACAGGGTGTTTGAAAAATACGGGGCATAATTTCAGGTATGTATTTCCCACATGTAGACAATCAAAATAGTTCATTACAACATGTGTCCGGAAATGATTCATTTCCGAGTTATGGCCTTCGCAACATTAAATTCACCGGAACGTTTTTCTTTCCGCAGGTCGTTGTCATTATAGAAGATGTTCAAAATGTCCACCTCCTGCTTGAATACAGACCTCACATCGATGTCTCATTGACCTGCGAACACGATCCCAAACTCCAGGAATATTGCGTATGTCCTCAGAACATGCCACAATTCGATTCCGAAGGGATTCCAAATCAGGCACCGGAGACGAATAAACCAATGATTATAAATGGCCCCACAAGTAGAAATCGAGAGGGTTGAGATCAAGTGAGCGTGGAGGCCAAGCAATTGGGCCACCTCTACCTATCCATCGATCAGGAAACCTTCGATCCAAGTACCAAGTACAACACTGAATGTAACCTTCGCCTCGGAATGAACTGTCAGAGCGCCCTCTTAATGTCTCCTTTGACGGCAACGACCTGCGGAAAGAAAAACGTTCCGGTGAATTTCAATGTTGTGAAGGCCATAACTCGGAAATAAAGGATTTCCGGACACATGTTGTAATGAACTATTTTGATTGTCTACATGTGGGAAATACATACCTGAAATTATACCCCGTATTTTTTAAACACTCTGTATACAGATACACGAAAATACACCGCAACGAAATTCTCAACACACAACTCAACTTCAAAACACACACACTCTTTGACTCTACACTATACCACAGGAACACACCCTCACAGAAATCAGATCAAGTGGCGACAAGACCAACAACGACCAGTTCTGAAGATGACCCATAAATAGGTCGAAACATGTGAACCAAGTACGTTGAAATTTAACACAGGAAAGTCTTACCATACATATTCCGAAGTGATACAGTGTTAAAAGTTGTGTAATCAAGATGTATAAAATAAATGTTAATAGGAAACGTTTTGACTTACTTTGTAATCACCTCGCGACCCCTGTCAACCACTTACACGACCCGCCTGGGGGTGCGACCCACACGTTGGGATCTGCTGCTCTAATTACGTCCATATGCCCGTACTTCAGTACGACTCGGATCTATGTGACTACTTCCGCTTCTACGCTGTGTTAATTAATGTATTTTTTGTGTACACTTCTAATTAATTCCTTGAAATGTTGACATTCATAAACAAGTGGAGCCTCACTTCTGCCAACGAACCCAATGAACTGTGAACTATGTAACGTTATAGTTTTTTTCCTATCGTGCACTCTAATTAATTGTTCAATATTTTTTTACAGCATTACACAGCTGCACAGTTATTGCTTCTGTGCATTGAGTAAACATATTAATAACCTAAAACCTATGCCTACATTTAAATCGACGTGAAAATAAGAATCTCTTAACAAAAACACTCGGGAGAAGACACGTATGTTAGTGAAAGTGGATTTTTCGGATTTCGGGTTGGCAATGGCTTTCTGTCAAGAGAGTATTTCGCAGACTATCAAAACTTATTGGTAAATATTGTCTGCTGTGTTATGTATAATAAGTGTCACAAAGTTTTGCTATTCCCTTCTTCACACCTGCGCTTATTGCCTGTTTCGACTTCACTGCTATGACTAGGGACAGTACTTTGTCCCAGGAGGGTGCAAGATTAAGTACTGTATTACTGGAGTTTTTAAGTAGACGGCGCACATGCTGTAGATGACTGATGGCTCACGCGATTCTTTTATCGTCAAGTGGGGCAGAACTAAACATGTACCACTTAACAACTACACTCATATTTACAATCTATAGTCGCGACGCTGTTATTCCCGGCGTGACTCCTCCTCTTTGCTTACGTCTTAGGAAGTGAAGGCTCTATAAAGTCTAGGTAGGTAGTATAGTTCGCAATTTTTGTTCTTTCGTTCCCGAGCTACCATACGAGGAATCTATTTGCCGCACCGTTAAACATTATCATGTCGTAGCTCCTATGATAATAAATCAAACGCACTGTAATTCAGCAAATAATTGAGCGGCAAATAACGTCCTCGTGTGCTTTCTGCGAACGCCAACGAAAGAGTCAAAATGGCGGGCAATTATATTAAGTATTTATCGAGCCTTAAGAAATGAATAACGTTACCAGTAGCGAATGACAGGACGCACACGTTTAAATGTAGCCGACCTGAAACGCGATTGGCTGCCGGAAATTAGAGCGACGGGACTATAATTATCTACACCATGTACACTAGAATACGCTATTTTTACTGTTTACACTATAATAAAGAATGTAGGCCTACATTGATCGAACATTGTTTACAATAAAGCTTATGCACAGTGTTGTATATTATAATGTATGGCATTTTACTTCATAATACTATAAGCTACTTATTTATAAATTGTATACAATTGTGTAATGTTCATTCTTTATGATGGTGTAATAGTGAAAGTAGTGTATTATAGTGTGCATAGTGTAAAGGGCTGTCAAATATTGACTACTTTCAAAATACGATTGTCTGAAAGACTGCTTTTCGTCTCTAGATTATACAGGCTGTTAAAAAAATTATACAATATTTTAGGAGGTGATACCATGCATCAAAACAAGAAAATAATGTCTAAAAAACATGGGTCCTAAAATACATACTGTTTGTGATCTGAACACTTATTCATAGGAGGTGCTCAATGTGACGTCCATTCATAGCAATGCATTTCTCTGCCCTACAATACAACAGACTACCAGATAATCATACCGTAGTTGATATCCCTGCCATGGAATAATGATACGTCGTAAGGAATACTGAAAAAAAGTCTGGTTGCGGATATGAGGGAAGTTCATCAGAGATGGCGTTGTGAATTTTCTTAATGAGATATGTGGGCTGATGAAAATCCCAATGCAGTTCAAGAAACAAGACATCAGCACCGATTCTCAATCAACGTATGGGCAGGCGTTCTTGATAATAGATTAATAGAGCCATACTTGCTACCACAGAGACGTTCAGGACTTTCTTATTAACGTATTGCCTACCTTCCTGGAGAATGTGCCATGTCAGCAGAGACTAAAGATGTGGTTCATGCACGATGACGCACCAGCACATTTTCTCCGCAATGTGCGTGAACACCTGATGCTGACATTTCAGGACCGTTGGATTGGTCGAGGAAGCCCCACACCTTGGCCTGCTCGTTCCCTAAATCTAAATCCCCTAGACTTTTGGTTATGGGGACACATGACGGAACCAGGTCAATTTCAAAGAGTACGTGATTCCTTACGCCGAAGGGCAGAGGAAAGCATTGCCATGAATGGACGTCACATTCAGCATCTCGTATGCACAAGTGTTCATATCTCAGAAAGTATGTGTTGTGGAACCTATGTTTATTAGACATTATTTTCTTGTTTTGATGCATACTAGTACCTCCTAAAATATTGGATACTTTTTTTAACATCCTATATATGATATTTCTTCAAATATTACTTTTGTAGAATATTAATGTTTAATATATCAATCGTTCTTTTGATAGAAATTAATTTAAAACTACACTGTAATTGTTTAGGTCTTAGAATTACATGTACCTAAACACATCTAGATTTGCTATTATTATTATTATTATTATTATTATTATTATTATTATTATTATTACTATTACGTATAAATATTCAGTAAAGTATCTCCTACTTCCTGTGTCATTTATGCACGCTTTTTCTGAATCAATCTCAGTATATAGCGACATGGTATGCTATGATATGTACAAGATTTGATGTCCTGTGACTTATTTTGACTTTTTGTGCTTTAATTACAACTGGACAGTACATTTATTTGTATATCTGTGTATGAAGACTGTAATTTTATAAATGCCAGTGTTAGATAACAGAGTTAGATCTCTCCCCGGTAGAAGCCTTAGCAATACCCATTGCAGGAGATGCAATGAGCTTGAAACGTTACCCCACGTGCTAGGTTCTGCCCTCAGGGCCAATTACTGCGAATTGACAGACATAACACAGTCCGCTCAATAATTGCTAACAGATTAAGGGAACATGGTGAATACGAAGTATATGAGAAGTTCAATGTCTTTGTACGGAAGGATCTACACGGCGTGCTGACGTCATAATAATTGACCGAGATAAAAGAACTGGTCTCATTCTTGACCCCACTGTAAGGTTCGAAATTAATGAAGATCAACCAAAGCAGGTACATGAAGACAAACGCGCTATTCACCTTCCATGCTGTGATGATCTCAGTCATAAATATAATATTCAAAATTGGAATGTCATTGGAATTATGTTTGGTGCGCGAGGAACAATTCCCAAATTTACATTGGAGATCCTCAGAAAATTAAAGGTTCCTGATAAGACTCTTCAGACAATTGCATCAACCATTTTAAAATCTTCATTGAAAATCATCAATCATCATCTCTATTCATCTTTATAATATCCAATGTATATTATTTATTTTCAATAAATTTTTTATCGTTTTGATAGCTACCACATCTTGTCGCAGAATATTCTTTTTTTTTTTAATTTCATTATTTATTTTTTTTAACATTAATTTACATTTTCTTTCTTGTTCATTTGAATTTATTAGCATGCAGATATTTCAAATCCAAGATTTGGACGGCTATCATTTCGAAGATATTCTCTCTCCTATAAAATTGTGTAGTTTTGTTACGGGACATATTAATTTATTAATAATTATTTTCACTGGGTTAAATTTGTTCCTGAACTCAACCCTAAACCAAGTTTCTGTGTGCACAAAATAGCTAACAAGTTGTTTACTTTCACGGGCAACAAAAGAATCGAACTTAAATTTCATCACCGCTTTGAATTAAGGTGCTATCCTATATATTGATTCCCTCTTCTGAGTTCATTCCTATGTTATTCCTGTATATTTTCATTATTTATATGTGATTAGTGTGTGGATTTGTTAGAAACGTTGGGCAAAGAATGACCATTAACATCTTCAGCAGTCCATTCCGCGAGGCACGGAGTTTCAACGGTTTGTTTGCACGTGTTCGACGGAGTTTCACGTCATTAGCAGCTGTTTGTGTTGCAGGTCTAAATTTCCAGTTGACTTGCTCTTTACGGGCCGTATTCCGCGTCATTGAAGTTCGTAATGCAGAGCAAGGCATTACGTGGCAATGCAGACAACTGGAATTGCATTCTCTCGAAATGCAAACTCACCCAAGCCACACTCCAGCTTGCATATTGAATACAAAAACCAGCAATAGAAACAGAAGTTTTTAAATAGGTAATTTAACTACGCTGTATCAACTGAGAGTTTCATGGCGTAAATGAAATTGGTGACAGCGAAATGGTTTCTGCCGAGATAAGATCGCCATGGGATTTCATGACATTCGCTTTACGTTTTGAAACATGATGTAGCCATACAAATATATATATATATATATATATATATATATATATATATATATATATATATATATACAGGGACATCATTTTATTTTTACTAACATTTTTAATATTAACCTGTCTATACCTTTAGAGAAACGGAAACGCCGCTTGCTCCCCCCTCCACGACTGTAGTTCGATGATACTGGCGTACAACACAAATCACTCTACTAGGTATAGGAAGGAAGAAAAGTAGTTCATCCATTTACGTAAACTAGGAAATATCGCGATTTTGAGTTTGATAATTTTCATTAGGTTTTTCTTTAATCAAAGTACAGTACTGTATTAAGAATAAGTGTTTTTACTCACGAAGTGAGTTATCCATGCGAACGTATTCATTATGCAGTGTATATTATACTGTCTACAGCTCATTAGCGTACAATATAGAGAATGAAGTTAAATTGAAAAATAATCATAATCTGAATATTTAAACACAATTTTGAAAATGGTGGCCGTTCATTTCGATACAGGCTTCAGTTCTTTTGTGCATATTATCGCACTATAGACTATTGCATCTAATTCCAATTGCCAGTTTCGTCCTTCGTACTAGTAACTCATGTTGAAATAATTCTGTACCTACTCTACGTGCTGTAAATTCAATCTTCACTTCTGCCCGACCCGAAAATATAAAATTACTCAGACATGCTATCTACTGTCCGTCCAAGTGGTTATGCCGCAGGATTGTAGAAAGGGAGGAAATCACTTGACAGTTAATTACGTGACGAGTCCCTTTTATTTAAGTTAAATTAAACAGCTGTATAATATTACGTAAACGTCCAATTCCTAACAGAAATTAATGTTTTCAGAAAAGAGCTAAACAGCCCAGCTTTTACAGAGGAGCGAGCAGAAGCAGGTGGGGAAAATCGGGATGCGACGTAGGCAAACGGACAGTACCTGTGCGAAAATATGATTCAATATTGAAAGCACTTTCGTCATTGGAAAACGCGAACATATTTCTGGAACGTACTATACCCACTAACTCAGTGCTGCTTACTATCTGCGGTCTTGGTTCTGTGTGGAGTTGGAACTTCATTAGTAGAAGGGGTGGGAGTGAAGTACATTAAAAAACTCAGGTACAATAAAAATTGAAGTAAAAATAAAATGATGTCCCTGTATATACAGGGTGATTCGTTATTACGTGTAAATACTTTGTGTGTGTAATGTAGAGGTGAAACTAAGACTGAAACGTTCTATACAACTTTTTCTCAAAACATTTAATTCCAGAGTTAACGCCATTTTGCGTGGAACTTGCGCTCCCACACAAATAAAGGATAACACACGAAATGTAAAGTAATTATCACTTTCGTACAGTGCATTTGGACTTCAATACAAAAACAACCAAAGTCACTAAACCCATATCCTCGGCAGTCCACTTATGCACGTTTTGTGAACTAGAACCAAACACAGTAAAGAATGTAAAGCAATTTCTTCTAGACTTTACACATTTACACAATTCTTAGTGTAATGCATGTTCAAAGTGCTGTCCCTCAACTTGAAGACATACCTGTGCTCGCCGCCTTAGTGATCTCTGAACGTTACACAGCCGGTTCATCTCATCACGAACAATTCCACACGCATGTTCAATTCGCTGTTGTAGTACTTCTACGTTAGGTGCAGCAGAGGCATACATTAACGACTTCAGGCGGCCCCAAAGGTAGAAGTCCAGATGGTTCATGTCCGGTGATCTGGCTGGCCAAGGAGTTGGTCCTGCACGGCCTATCCATTGACCTGGATACACAGCATTGAGATACGCCCTCACGTTACGGCAGTAATGCGCAGGAGCACCAACGTGCATAAACCATAAGTTCACTCGCGTTGCAAGAGGGATATCATGCAGCAGACCATGCAATTCGCGTTCCAAGAATGCGCGGTAGATTTCCGCATTCAACCGCGGAGGCAGAACTCGAGGTCCGAGTAACTGATTCCCCACAATACCACGCCAAATGTGTGGGAGAACAGTAATGCCTATGCAGTTACTACGACGTAGGTGTCATCTACTGTTCAGACCGGCGAGAGCCAGGTCGGTTTCTATCTATAATAAATTTTATATCTTAGTACGAGAGGACCAGGTATTTGGAACTCTGGAATTAAAGGTTTTGAGAAAATGTTGTATAGAACGTTTCAGTCTTAGTTTCACCTCTGCAATACACACACAAAGTATTTACACGTAATAATGAATCATATATTAGGTTATGTACAGCTTCTCTGAGAATGAATGGACGTGTTTTATGAACTTATTGTGCAGCATGTATTATATCTATACTAATAATAAATCTGTAGCCGAAATTTTTCTGGTAATTTTCGATTTTCCAAAAATAATTGGTCCTAACATATATAATTAACCACCCTGAAACCGAAAATCGCATTTTTGAAATGTTTGTTTGTATGTCTGTCTGTATGTTTGTTACCTTTTCACGCGATAATGGCTGAACCGATTTATATGAAAATTGTAATATAAATTAAGTTCGTTGTAGCTTAGATTTTAGGCTACATGGCATTCAAAATACTTTATTTAAAAGGGGGGTTATAAGGGGGCGTGAATTAAATAAATCGAAATATCTCGCTTATTATTGATTTTTGTGAAAAATGTTACATAACAAAGGTTTCTTTAAAAATGATTTCCGATAAGTTTTATTCTTTACAAAATTTTGATAGGATTGATTTTTAATGAGATAAATGAGTTTTAAAATTAAAATAACGCATCTAAGACGGTGCAAAGAATTATGAACAAATGACTTCGTCTATAAGGGGCCTTGGACATCAACAATCGAAAGCTATTAAACATAGCCTACAGAGAATGTTTCTGTGTTTGTATGAAGTAATATCGGAAGCTAAATTAACCGATTTGTATAGTTAATTATTATTTCACCATTGGAAAGTGTAGTTTCTCTAGATGGACATAATGATATAATGTTATTAGAGTAACGTCTGAGTAAATCGAGGACAGGTAAGATTAAAATAGCTTCTTATGCACAGAAAATTTGATAGGCTATTTTGTACATTCGTTTTCTGTATTTCTTAAAATAATATTTATGTACACTCATTTTAATCTCAGAGAATTAACGAACAACGAGAGTGTATTGATTTAGTATGCAGTAATAGTACGTTAGCTTAGCAATCCATTATTTTATAATTCAAATTTTAACTATGCTCAATTGAATCGTGTTAAAATATATAAAATATATATGCAATAAATGCAATGCAAACAAATTGGGTAATGAGCGAAGCAGATTATCTTGCACTGTTGTAAAAGTCGTTTCCTGGATCAAACGTCCTACTTTAATTATGTAATTACTTTATATTTATTTCTAACAGGTGCAGCGGAGCGCACGGGTACGGCTAGTTGTGTAATATATTTAAAGTGCTTTCATTTAGTTGAGTAACTCAAAATGATTCCGAACGACATTAGTAAGTTTAAATATAAGGACTACTAACAGTACAACACACGTCGGAACTAGAACTATAAAGTTGGTACCGAAACTATTAAGTTGTGTGAGCTTGGACTATACCTGTACAGAATGAAAATTAGTAACACAGCTCTAAACGTCAACAAACGAGCAAAACAAACATGGTAACCAAACCAATCCAAACTTATATTTGTGCCAATGATCCATGGCCATAGAATAGGAAATAGAATAAGCAAATAATATAAAAAGGGACTAATTGTCAATTAGAACCTTCGTAATTTTCAATTTAAAATAATTTACATACAGTATGGAAATAATAACTCGAATACATAGTCATGCTTCTAGACTCGTTACAATTGTTAATGTACATTTTCAGTTTATCAAAAGAAATACGCCTATGTTCAGAAAAAAAAAAACTATTTGTTTGTAAATGTTCCTTTTACGTCACCAGACGTGACTGGAGAAAATCTGAAATTTGATACAGTATTTCTTACTAGAGAATGTCATTAACTGAAAAACAATGGCTTTGTGAATCTAATAGTGCATCTCGTATGTGGCACATCATATTGAAACCAAAAATTATTATCAAGGATAATTTCACATTTGTTTTAATGCTTATTGGGACTTCTTCGGATTGGTAAATATACTTGCACAATATTATTCTTCCACATATCTCACGGTTCAGTCATTTCCGCATTTCCTGACTACAGCAGAATGATTGTTATAGGCAGTTTAATTGTCTCAAGGGACATTGCAACATACCAACATTATGCACATCGAAAATATTTATATCTGACTTAAGTTCTGAAGAAGACGGTTCTCGTCATTGGTGTTTTTCCCATGTAAAGAGAGTCATTCCACGCCTTTTTTCATAGCACAGTATTCCTTAACTACTATCCTGTTATAGATTAGATCTCGACATTATATAATTACCAGCAAAGTGTTTACTATGAAAACTAGCAAATTCTTGATATATTGCATTCAACTTCTTGTGACTGAAGGATTTAACTTCTGTCACGTTGAAAACCGCTCACTAAACTACAAAACTCCACTGCTAACGTTAGTACGTAATGAAACTGCTTCTCTACTTGCATATTAATGTAATGTATTGACTCTATTCATCCATCCATAGTTGCAGATATATTGTAAGTTGTTTATATGAACGGAGTATAGTATTTTAGTGCAATATATATTTATGCCTGCAGCACTTAACCTGAAAAAAATGTTTCGGTACGAACTTTCTAAGACTGGTCATATTCATTTTCAATCTACACTGTGGCAAGAACGTCTGAAGCAGCGCTTGCAATATTGCTAGTCTTACATTTTCTCCACAAGAGGACGCTAAACCATCAATATTATTTCACAGCAATATTGTGCAATGATATTGACTTTCCCTAGATATCTAAATATTTCCAAAATCAATACTAATGTACAATAAATGAGTTAGCTTCGAAATGTTTGACGATCAAGACGCTGCTGTCCCATTTTCTCTTTTCTTTATTATAAATATTCGACGTAACATTGCACAAAGCTCGTAACGTCGTATGCTTTCAATAACAAATGTTCTTAAAATTGTTTAACGACACATTAAAAGTGTTAAAATTTTTAAAAAGGTTATGTATCTTAGACAGACGACCCGTTTCGACGCTGGTTCTGCGTCATCTTCAGTGCCCTACGAACTACTGATGTTCCTGTTGATCTTGCATACTGCCATTTGCATTCGTCAGTTGTAGGGGTGGGGGTGTGTTGCTCTTATGGTGGGGGCTGGTTGTTTGTGTGTTATGACGTATCATGATATCGAATAATGTGTGGGTATTGAACTGTAATTGTGTATTAAGCATATGTTGTGGGTATGCCATTGTATGTTTATATATTTCGTATTGTTCTAAGATGTTTAACTGTGGACGTTTTGGTGTGATGTGTAAAATTTCCATATCTGTTTCTATATTATTGTAGTCATGATTATTGTTGATAATGTGTTCTGCGTAATTTGATGTCATGTAGGGTTTGGTTATACAGGGACATCATTTTATTTTTACTTGCATTTCTGAATGTACTTCACTCCCACCTCTTCACTAATGTCCTTGCTCCCGTCAGACACACAAACTTACGGCCGCTGTTGCATTCGAAGTCTTCAAGGACTGAAGTAAACACTGCAGTGTATAGTGTGTTTCAGAAATGTGTTTGCGTTTTCTATCGAAGAAAGAACCTATATTAATAATATCGTACTAAAAATTATATTCAAGAAACGATAAATTCTATTTCAGAGAATATGCTTCAAAATGTTTTTAATAATACGCATAAAAGAATTGAAGCCTGCATTGTAATGAACTGCAACCATTTTCAGCAACTTGTTTAAAAATTCAGATTAGCTTATTTTGAATTGAGGTGGCTAGAAGCAAAGAAATGCTAGTGACATTTGTAATAACATGAGTTAAGTGCATCCAGTGTAAGCTAAAGTATCTAAAATTTTAGTGGCAAAGGAATATTTTAATCGCATCACACATTAAAATTTAAATAAAAATTTCACCGATTTTACGAAAGCTTAAATATTTAAACTCCATTTTCTCAAAAGTAACTTAAGTGCACTTACAGCCCTTTATTTATGACCTCCTGAATTTAAATGCACTCTCTATATTGTATGTTAACACCAATAATTAATATGCTAAATAAGGTAGACATTACATAACGAACACAGCCGCCTGAAAAGTTGAGTTTTTGAAAAAAAAATGTTACTACTCTACTGTATCTTGATAAATTCCGTAAAAGTGATAATCAAACTGAAAATCGTAATATCGTATTTCCCTGCAACATAAATGGATACACTACTTTTCTCTCCTCCTATACCTAGTAAAATGATTTGTTTACATATTGCACTAGTAACATCAAACTCCTGTAATGGAAGGGGGCAACAGTGTTTCCGAGTATAGCCAGGTTAATGTTAAAAATGTTGGTAAAAATAAAGTGATGTCCCTGTAGCTTTAATATGTTAATTATATCTTGTGTGAAAGGATCTTCTTGTCTGTCCTATGTAAAAATGTGGACAACTATTGCATTTTACTTTGTAAACCCCAGTTGAATTATATTTATTTGAATGTTTAATGTCATTATTTAGATATTTCTGTGTTGTGTTATTTGTTTTGTATTTTAGTTGTCTGAATGAAGTTGCAATTTTGTGGGTATTGGTATTGTGACATGTTAATGTTATGTATTTATTCTCGCGTGCTGTTTGTGTTGGTTTGTTCTGTTTTTGTTTTGCCTTCTTTATTAGTGTGTCTATCATGTTATGGTTATATCCATTGTCTTGTACTATATATTTTATTGTGTTTAGTTCTTCAGTATAGTTGTCATTGTTTATTGGTATGTTAATTAATCTATGTGTGTCATTGTACAAACACCCCCCACCATAGGAGCAACACATCCCCACCCCTATAACTGACGAATGCAAATGGCAGTACGCAAGATCAACAGGAACATCAGTAGTTCGTAGGACACTGAAGATGACGCAGAACCGGCGTCGAAACGGGTCGTGTGACTAAGGTACATAAACTTTTTTAAAATGTTAACACTTTTAACGTGTCGTTAAACAAACTTTTAAACAAGGTGTTAAAGTGAACCAGAATCAATGACAAATGTTATTATTCACTTTTCGCACCTATACCGTATTAAATGGTAAAAGGGCACGATATGGAAACAAAACAAAGAACTGAACTAACAACTACGAAAAAAATAAATCTAGAACAAAGGACGAATACGAAGCTCTGTTACAGAGACGAGTGACTACACTCCACGGTTTGTTGTGAGCAACTGACCGGATATTGTACAATGCAACCTACAGACGGCACATTATGTTTTAGATTGCGGAATATATTTCAACAAGTTCTGATATACTCAGTAATATTACATAATTATACACTCAATCTCTACACACGATTAACGTTCAATATTGCCCTTCTCCTTAAGGAGCTTATTGCAGAATTATTTAGTTTGCTTCGAAATGTTAGAGAAGAAAGAAGCTTCTGCCTCATTTTTTCCTGTCTGTTTTCTATATTCATTCGATTCTTACACTCCACAAAGCTGGTAAAGTTTTGCAACTAAGGTATTAATTAGGACACGAGAAGGAGAAACTTAGTCCATAGTGTAGGTCTTTATCGTGCCGGACAACTCCGATATAAGGACAAACTGCTTAAAGTTCTTCCCGGAGGATTTGAGTTCGGATCTTTTAATGACGAAAAATCGATCTAACCCAGTCGGGTTACAACCCGCAACCCTTGAGTCTACAGGAGAGAGCTTGACCCCTAGACTATTTGGGACAACATACTCGACAGAATACAAAAATTAAAGGATTTAATGGAACAGAAATTCCACTTCGCTTGTCATAGAATTGCTTAAGACATATCTCGTCAAATTCACAACTCTATATACATCTATGATAAAACAACAATGTGGACGAGCCTATTCCAGTACACAAAGGGGATCCGCATGTATTCACAACCCAACCCGGGGGGGGGGGGAAGGTTGCAACGTATTTCAAAATATGTTATTCAGTTGCCCAATGCGACACAATATCTGTACTTGTGTTTCTCTTGTACACCTTGTATTGCCACTCTGGCCTTGAATTCCCCTTTTCTCCTTACGTTTATTTTGTTTTTTTTTATTTCCATCATTTTCTTTGTATTCTTGATCTCCTTATTCTTCTTCTCGTGACTCCATGTTTATCCTTATATTTGTATTGTTCTTCACTTGCTTTTCACTTATTCCCTTTTATCCTTCTTGTAGTCCCTTTCTTCTCCCTGTATTCCAGTTCTGCTCCTGGTGTTTCCCTTCTTCTCCTTGTATTTCCCTTGTTATCCATGTTTTCTTGTTCTTCTAATATTCCCCATTTCTTCCTTAGCTTCATGTTCTGCGTGTATTCTCCTTGTTATCCATGTTTTACTCTTGTTATCTTTATATTCCTCTTCTCTTTGCATTACTCTTGTTCTTCTCTTGCCCTTGTTCTTCTAGCTTCCCACTTGTTTTCGTCATTTTCTCGTTCTCTTTCTTCACTTGTTTTTTCTCGTCTTGCCTTCCCCTTCTCTTCTTTGCTTTCCCCTTATTCTTCTTATCTTTCCCTTGTCCGCCTTGTATTGCTCTTGGCCTCCTTGCTTTCCCCTTTGTTTCCTCTCGGTTTCTTTGTGTCCCCTTTGTTCCCTTTGTCTTCCCCTCTTTCATTGTGTTCTCCTTATGCTCCTCGTTTTCTTTGTACTCCCTTAGGTCTCCTTACTTTCCCTTTCGCTTTTTGTTTTGATCTTCTTCTCCTTGTTCTCCACGTTTCCGCTTTTTCTCTTTGTCTGCTCCCTTTTCTCCTTTGCTTCCCCTTGTTCTTCTTGTCTTCTCCTTGTTCTCCATATCTTACCCTTGTTCTTCTTGTTTTCTCCTTGTTATGTCTTCCCCTTGTATTCTTTGTGTTCCCCTTATTCTTCTTCTCTTTCCTTCTTCGCCTTGTATTACTCTTGTTCTCCTTACATACCTCTTCCTTTTCTTCCATTCTCATTGTCTTCTCCTAGTCCTCCTTATCTCCCCCTCGTTCTACTTGTTTGCCCTTGTTCTCCTTGTCTTTCCCTTGTTATCCTTGTCTTGTGCTTCTCCTTGTCTTTCCCTTGTTATCCTTGTCTTGTCCTTCTCCTTGTCTTTCCCTTGTTATCCTTGTCTTGTCCTTCTCCTTGTCTTTCCCTTGTTATCCTTGTCTTGTCCTTCTCCTTGTCTTTCCCTTGTTATCCTTGTCTTGTCCTTCTCCTTGTCTTTCCCTTGTTATCCTTGTCTTGTCATTCTCCTTGTCTTTCCCTTGTTATCCTTGTCTTGTCCGTCTCCTTGTCTTTCCCTTGTTATCCTTCTGTTGTCCTTCTCCTTGTATTTCCCTTGTTATCCTTGTCTTGTCCTTCTCCTTGTCTTTCCCTTGTTATCCTCGTCTTGTCCTTCTTCTTGTTTTTCCCTTGTCATCCTTGTGTTGTCCTTCCCCTTGTCTTTCCCTTGTTATCCTTGTCTTGTCCTTCTCCTCGTCTTTCCCTTGTTATCTTTGTGTTGTCCTTCCCCTTGTCTTTCCCTTGTTATCCTTGTCTTGTCCTTTTCCTCGTCTTTCCCTTCTTATCCTTGTTTTGTCCTTCTCCTCGTCTTTCCCTTGTTATCCTTGTCTTGTCCTTCTCCTTGTCTTTCCCTTCTTATCCTTGTCTTGTCCTTCTCCTTGTCTTTCCCTTGTTATCCTTGTCTTGTCCTTCTCCTTGTCTTTCCCTTGTTCTCCTTGTCTTGTCCTTCTCCTTGTCTTTCCCTTGTTATCCTTGTCTTGTCCTTGTCCTTGTCTTTCCCTTGTTATCCCTGTCTTGTCCTCCTTGTCTTTCCCTTGTTATCCCTGTCTTGTCCTCCTTATCTTTCCCTTGTTCTCCTTGTCTTGTCCTTCTCCTTTTCTTTCCCTTGTTCTCATATTCCCTTTGCTTTCCTTGTAATCCCATTGTTGTCCCAACATTACCCTAATTCTCTTTGTTTCGCTTCTCGCATACGTCTACGTAAAGATATGCAGCACAGTAAAGCTATGCACCAGCCTATTTTTCTCATTTCGAATTACTCCCTCCTGAAATTTCCCAATGCAAACGAAATTTCGGCACCCGCGTTCAGGTCCGCATGTGTATTTTTGTATGTGGCTTCTGTATTGTCCCTTAAGTTTTGTTTTGGTTTGATTTGTCGATGTGTTAACACTCGTAAATAAGCAGCGTTGTAGAATCGACGTTATATCCATTAATCAATCAAGCAATGGAACATCAATCATAGTCCACATCGGCTTCGGTGAGCGAGGGAGGGAAAAGTATGTGACGTAAAACTATAACAACCGTTTGTGCCGCACCTAGCACTCGGGTACACACTGCCTGGCCTGGGCTGGGCTGGAGCGTTAATTAAAGTGAAACTACTTGTTCGCTGATTAACTTTTATGCAAATATTAACTCACACTAGCATCCGTACCAGCGCCGCCAGTCGTGTGCACTCTGCTTGTTTCTGTGTTTATTTAAGACAATTCTTCTCCATTCCTGCTCTTCAAGAATATTACGTACTTTCATTAAACAGATCCCTCTGATTGAGGTTCTGGCTGATATGTACATCTATCATCAGGCAATACATCTCACTTGACGTTATATGTCAAAGGAAAAACAATTATTGTGTGTATATATCTGTAGTCTGATTAGTATAATATGTAGCTAGTCGGTGATGTATACATTGGAGGGGGAAATAAACTGGTCACCCTACCCCATTATCTCCTGGCCTAGTTGCGTCATAAGTGGTGTCTTCTTGTTATCACTCGGTGAGGTTCAGATCTGTTTCTGGACAGTTGACTAAACAACAACAACGTTAAAGAGAAAAAATTTCAAAGTTATTAAGTAACTAATTTAATGCAATGATGTGGTTCGATAATTTCAGAAGAGACAAAACAATTTAAAATTGGAATGAGGTGTTATTTCGAGTCAAATCAAAGAATAACAGCACAAGTGATAGGCTTACCCCTGACCATATGTAACAAATTGATCAACCTAATGCACTTCCAAGACAATTGAAGAGTACACGGGAAAGATGAACAATGTCACATTTCCATTAAGGGTGAGATAATCTATTTCAGTATGTGACTGAAAAATTTATTCGTGTTTCTACTTGAAATGAAGGAAATGATGAGTGTATTTGTTGTTTTAATTCTCCTTTACCACTTTTGACAAAAATAACACTAAAGTTTGTAGTAATACAGTGAATTAGATAACATCAACCTTAACAGAATTGTGACCTTGTTCGTTTTTCCCGTGTACCCCTTAATTTTTATCAGTTTCACTATGCTGCCATCTAGCGACTGCAAAAGAAGTCACGTTATAACCTGATAGAATTCCATGTAGTAATAGCTTGCAGCAGTACTTCCATCAAGCGGTCTTTAAGAAAAAATCATTTTCAACAATGGAGATCCTAGTAGTTGTTCTCTTTTATGAGAGTCATTTCGTAAGTCATGGTAACTACATTATATTAGCCAATAAAGCTGGAGGAATAGAACTTCACTATATGCGATTGGAGGTCACTGGAATGTGCTTCCCAATGCTAGTGCCAAATTGGGTGCGGGTACCGAAGGCAATGGGTAAGGAAAATTGAAAGATGCGTAAATGAAAATCATTGTTTTATTATGCACAAAAGGAAACAAAGTACATTACTTACAGCTAAGACACTTAAAAATAATCCTCCAAGGCTTCCATACGTCATATCTCACCTTCTTTCGAGAAGTTATCATGGCTTAGGTTACATGAGAGGAGAAATTTGCACTCACTTTCTCTCTTATATCGAATCACGCACACTTCATTCCCATATTCTTTTTTCGCTCGTTTTCATACTCTCTCTCGCTATCATAATATTAATACTCGATCACAACGCGATAACACGCTAGAAATTCCACTTCACACATCATCTCTGTATTCCTCATCTTTCACTGTTGCTACCTCTCGTCACTGGAACTCTCTGCCGCCTGAAGTCAAGGGCTGCCGAACATTGAAATCTTTCAAATCCAAGTTAGAAAATTATCTTATGACGAGTTGCCAAACTAACTTACTATTATGACAAGTGTTGTATTGCATGTTTCCACGTATTCACATTTTTTTAAATGTTCTAGTGATATTTCACTTATTTTATATTTTTGTTTTCATATTTTCCGATAATGGTATATCTATAATGTGATAAGTTGAGCTATATATAATCATAATTTTCCTTACTGTGTGTACTTAAAATATTGTATTCAATGTATGCTTTGTACTGCACTATTTTATTACTATTATTATTATTACTATTATTATTATTATTATTATCATCAATAATTGTCTTATTTTTTATACTTGTATGTCTCATTTATTTTGACCTGCTGTTCACATTTTATTATGCTTTTTTCTTTCTTTCTGTATGTTATATATTATGTCTGATTTCTACTTACTTGTTGTTTACATCTTATTATTATTATCTTATTCAGTTTTGTGTGTAAAATTGTAGCGTACTTTGTAAATTTGTAGTGTTTTTGTAACGCAGTTTTACTGCTGGTTGAGTGTTAGAGAAGGCCGTATGGCCTTAACTCTGCCAGGTTAAATAAATTATTATTATTATTATTATTATTATTATTATTATTATACATATTTGCCAACGATGATGCAGGCGTTGAGTAGGGAGTTGTTCCAACGCACTATTATCCAATGCTTCTCGTAGCTGAGAATGAGGAGCATTTCTGGCACAAAGAACTGCAATTTTCACACATGACCGATTTACAACTTTACTTACATCCATCTTGGAGCACAGCCTCTATCATACAAAGTTTTGCGTGTCCTGTCAACTAGCCACCAATGCACACATACGCAATTTGACGGTGGCATCCCGTACAGTGTACAACAGGTTTTCAAACGTATACCCGTATACTGAACTAACACATTTTAGGTTATTCGGAAGATATAACGTAATCGCTATGACTTACTAAATTACCCTCGTATATGTTGCAATTCCATAACATGGGAATGGCCAATATGATATCATACGCGACCAGGGGTGATAGTTTTTATATAGATCTATCATTTTATGGATGCAGTCCATTGTTTGAGAGTAGGCGTTGGATTGAGCGATACATGCAGCTTAAATGTAAGCAAAGATAGCCTGATAGAATCAGAGTGTAATGAAAATTCTATTTACACACAAGATACGATCTTATATTATCTCTCTGCCCTGTGAAACATCACAGTACACGACAAGTACTGCAATAAGGATCACGAAAAGCACTATAAGCAGACGTTAAGGACAATAACAAAGACAACAGAGATTATGATAAGGATGTGGACAAAAACGAGAATCACAATAAGGAATAACACAAAGTCAAGGACCGCGACAAGCACCATAACAAAGAAAAGGACCCTTGTAAGGGTAATGAAAAAAACAAAAAGTATACCACTATATCGACTATGACAAGGACAAGGACCACGATTAGGATCACGAAACCACGATAAGGATTACAAGAACCATGATGAGGACAACGATATGGACAAAGGTCACGATAAGGACCGTGACAATAACAACAAATACCACAATAAGGCAGCTGAAAAAAGCATTGAGAATGACAATAAGGAGAATTAAATGACAAAAAAGACATCAAGGCTCACCATAAGAAGCATGCCAAAGAAAACAAGGACCACGATAAGGACAAGACAAAAACAACAAGAATATCGATAAGAAATATGACAAAAACAACAAGGATCACTATAAGAGCCACGAAGATAACAAAAAGGACTACGATAAGTTCCACGACATGGACGTCGAAAGGACAACGATAAGGACCACAAAAAAGACAATAGAGAACATGATAAGGATCACAAGGACAAAACAAAGGCAAGGACATAGGCTGGGACTATAACAAGGACCAAGACATTGACCAAGACAGTCGGCACAATAAGGAACACGATAAAGACCACGATATGGGTCACGACTGCGTTAAGGACCATGAAAAACATAAGACTACGACACGGACAAAGACAAGTGCCACGACCACGACAAGCATACGATAAGAATCAGCACTAGGACCTACACCACAATAAGGACCTTGACTAAAAATTTACCATGATAAGGACCACAATAAAAACAAAAAAATTGCCATAAAAATCACGATAAAGACAAATACTACTATAAAGATCACGACAAAAGCAACAAGGATAAAGGTTATGACCATGACAAAGACAACATGGATCACGGTAAGTACCACGATGAACTGAAGAGAAATACCGCAATAAGACTCACAACAAGAATCACGACAATGACCAAAACATGATGTAAAACTGAGATCACGACATGGACCACGACAAACACCATCGTCTTGTTTCGAGGCTCATAGGTTAGTATTTATATGTAATTAGTTATGCTATTTAAAATTGAAGACTTCGACGGTAAATAGTGACAACCTTCAACATTGAGATTGACAGTCTGCTGGTTGTTAACAACTTATAAGCGAAATTATCTTTGATTTGGTTAAATAATTATGTAACTATGTTACCAATGATTGGATTGTGCTGCTTGAAAAATATTGCAATTGTCTTGTGTTTGCAGTAAAAATTAAAATGTATGCAATTTGTGTATGTGGGTTATCACTATTTACCTCCGAAGTCCTCAATTAGTTTCTTAATGCTTGTTGTTGAAAACATTTCAAATTTTATTGTTATTATTAAAACATTACCCCATTTTACTTTATTTAAGTTATATTTGGACGATATGCTAAACGAGTGGAATAAACAGATAACACAAAGAGCCTGAGGAATTTATATTAATAAAGATATATATATATATATATATATATATATATATATATATATCAATACGTTACTGTTTGCAGATGACCAGGCTCTTATCGCAATGTCTGAGGAATAACTGCAGTATAGTGTATATAAGCTAAACACAGTATCAAAAGTTTATAATTCTGAGAAATCAAAATCTAAAACCGAAATAATGGCATTCAAAGGGAAGGATCCTGTAAGATCAAGAATTGTAGTAGATGGCATTATTCTTAAACAAGTGTCGCACTTTAATTATTTGGGAAATGATATATCCTATAGCTATGATAGAGATGTACAAATAAAACTTTCCAAGTACCAATATGTGTGTGGTACAATCAGAAAAGTCTTAGGAACTAAAACAAGGAAGGAAACACAATTAAAATTCTATAAGGCTATAGCAGTTCCATCCCTCTTGTATGGTAGTGAGAAATGGGTCCTGAGACAGAAAGAAATTAATAATATACAGTCATAAGAAATGAAATTTCTAAGAGCAGTCAAGGGCTGTACAAGACTAGAGCGTATAAGAAATGAAAGCATAAGGGAGGAATTAGAAATTACATCTATAATTCAGCAAGTCTGTGATTATAAGAAAAGATGGATCGACCATTTACAGAGAATGGATAATGGAAGGTTTCCGAAGTTGGCATGGAATTATAAACCACGAGGAAGACGGAACCCTGGCAGACCAAGAAAGCGATGGAGTATTGAGCCGGAACAGGCATGGGGCCTATACCATGAAGAAGATGATGATGATGATGATGATGATGATGATTACCCCATTTACAATGACATCATATTAAGTTCTAATTTATAACAATTACTTGTTAAAATATGTCGCAGTGTCACGCATATTTAATATATCATATATATATATATATATATCCTAAGTAATGCATTTGTTAATTTTTTCCAATATAGTTTTTAATTTTGTTTTGTTTGTGACCATTAACACTTGTCCAAAAGAAGTACCATTGTTCTTAGCATGCAGGTACCATTGTGCTCGCGATCGGTTATTTAATCCCAGGACTCTGTAAAACTCAGTTTTAACGTTATTAAGGAAATAGAAAAAGAACTCGCGGATGTAGGACTCCAACCTGCTCCCTTCTGCATGACACGAAGAAGCCATAGCCGAATGAGCTATTAAGACGAGACGGAAGGTCTATCTTCTGCGAGACATGTCGATCTCGCCACGAAGGCCCAAGTTTTAATGTTATTGCATGACGTTTATGCATATTTATCTATTTTTAAAACATATATACTTTTTTTTTTTTTTGCAATTTCCAAGTAATGTTCGATAACAAACCAAATATATTGAATTAAACCTACCGGTACACGATATATTGTGTATCTGGGCTTCGAACCTCCGACCTTGCGCAGTGCCTTGTATCAGGGACTTAGAATATTCCGTCGTCTCATTAGTTTTTTGGGGACTAGATTTGTTGATTGGTAGCAATGTAGTATAACGTGTAACGTTCTCTCGTTCGTTAACACTTTGTAAGTGAACTGTAGAAGAGAGGTTATAAAATGCCATTTTCCTTGCTGTTCATTCTCGCACTTGTTCCAGTCTACTTTTGGAGTGAGGGGAGGTTAACTGGATTTTCGAAGGTTCATTTTCAGATATTTTTCACGCCCCACTCTTGTTTGTTTAGACTCCGATTTCGGAATATTTTCTGATAGCTTCTTTACAATGCAATTTTCCTCATTGTTTTCAACTGTATAACGTCATAAGTCATAATCATAACACTGTACAGAAGACGCACTGCCCGGCAGCAGCCCCACTCCCACTAATGTATGCACTAATTTGAGTAAATTGTTGGAAAACAGCAAATACCAATACCTTCATTTACACAAAGACATAGCAATGTAAAAAATATTATAGCAACAACACTGGACTCACTATTTTTTTTTCATAGCGTTCGACTCATACCCGCCTAAAGAACCTATAGTTCAACAATTACGTGACTTACAAACTTCATTTAATTGAATAATTTCAAGGGAAAAATTGTTCCGAGGCCGGGTATCGATCCCGGGACCTCTGGTTGAACGTACCAGCGCTCTACCACTGAGCTACCCGGGAACTCCACCCGACACTGTCTCAACTTTTCCCTTTATATCCACACAACTCGAGTGGGCTGACGAAACGCCAGAGACCCACAACGAGTGCACACAATCTCTGTGTGACTTGGAATTGTGGTTTTCTGTTAACGAACACAGTAACGTATTTATTATGCATATCTAGTCTTTCAGGTGAAGCTCCCTGTAAAGCAGATTTGAATAATTTCAAGGGAAAAATTGTTCCGGGGCCGGGTATCGATCCAGGGACCTCGGGTTGAACGTACCAGCGCTCTACCACTGAGCTACCCGGGAACTCCACCCGACGCCGTCTCAACTTTTCCCTTTATATCCACACAACTCATTTAATTGGTTTGGCATCACATCTTATACTTTACGTAGATCAGTTAACCAGGTGGCCCGGGTTCGAATCCTGGTCGGGGCAAGTTACCTGGTTGAGGTTTTTTCCGGGGTTTTCCCTTAACCCAATACGAGCAAATGCTGGGTAACTTTCGGTGCTGGATCCTGGACTCATTTCACCGGCATTATCACCTTCATTTCATTCAGACGCTAAATAACCTGAGATGTTGATACAGCGTCATAAAAGAAAACAATAAAAAATAGATCAGTTATCTAATTAAAATAACGTAACATTCTTGTGTTCTCCATACCAACATTTCTGTGATCCATTTGCTTGCCAAGCATAGTAGGAAAGTTTTGCGATCCCAATTCCGCTGGAAAAATGCAGTAGAAAGTATCTTAAGTCTTGTTTTTGTAATATGCAAGAACACATCGATCTCTTCACTTATCCTCAGAACACTGTACTTCACGATGTACTTGCCACTTTTGCGAATAACTTGGAAGTATCCTGAAACTCTATCCGCAAAAGTAGCCCACCTCGACTAGTATCGTTTGCAAAACTGGAAGAAATAACATTTTTTAATACGTTGACTTTATAATAATAGCAAGATTGAATACTTCAGGAATATCTCGCGTTGCAAGTGAAACAACAAAACTTTAAAGACTTTCTAAAGAAAAAGCATTTTCTGCTCTTCAAGCTGCAAATATTGGGAACTAAGACTTCCCGATCTTTTGTCGGAATGAGTAGAAGAGGCCATTTCAACGCTAATGAAAGTGAAGTGTTCTATTTTCGGCTGCCAACGCAATCATTAACTGAAAAGAGAGAAAGGGCAAAGGTGGCAAGAGCTCCAGAGAGCGGATTTCTGTTTTGTTTTGGTACAGCTCGATAGAAGAGAAATTAAAGCCATTCGTTATACATATAACATCTTCGCGTTCTACAGTATTAAAATTAAATATGAAATTATATTACCTTAATTTGTCTCAGTGTGTCTGAAATTAAGCACTGATATCGTCATGTTATTTTTTCAGATTATCTGTAGGATGCAAACGTAAAAACAAAGCGTTGTAATCGGATTTTGTATAAAGGATAATCCATGTAAATTTAAATATGTAAAAAATTACAGTGACGACTTCATTTGTCTGATTGTGAAGCTAAAGGTCGCAACTCCGTGGCTTCAGTCCTCATGATTTACTTCTGTGTTATCTCTGGTGTTATTAGTCATGGACGATAGTCGATAGTACTATGCGAATTCTAAATGAGACAGTAGAGAAAGTGGACAGCTTCAAATACTTTGTATGTACTATAAGCAGTAACATGAGCTGCAACCAGAAATCTATGTAGAGATTAATTGTTTGGTCCTATAGAATTACCTGTGATGGTTACCATTTGTTATTAACGGAGAAAAATTCGCTCCGGCACAGAAGATCGAACCCGAGTCGCCCAGGTCTACGCACTGTGAGCTCTAACCACTGAGTTATGCCGACGTTCACCCAATTATTCGCATAACAGTGGAGTCCAGGACGCCAAGTGTGCGCTTCTTGTGTGGTGACTGTTGACTTAATATATATGTCAATATATAAGTGGAACACGGAGTAAGGCCACTAAGAGAAACGAACCAAAGAATAAGATTCGATCCGGTGCGGTGGTTGAGATTCCTCTAGATCAGGCATGTCAATTGATGCCCACAGCAGCAAGCGCGCGCTTTAGAGCCCAGGAGAGCCTGAGCGCTTTACAGCGGAAAGGAAAGAGACAGACGAAAGAGGTGGCATGTGCCGCTTGGTCGAGCTATATTCAGGGATGGCCAGCACTGATTCAATAGATAAATGGAAGAGAACTTATTAAAACTGTATCCATGTTAATTTTTAGATTTGCCTGAGAAGTATAAGTGCATTATAAGAATGTAAGTTTTAATTTTAATGCTCATTTTTCACAAGTTTAATTTTTTTATTCAAAAGAAATATTTTCTCAACTTATCGTATAGAAAAGTGAAATTTTCAGGTATAGGCCTATTTATTTAGTAGCCTTACACAATTTTTTCGTAAATATAATATACCGTAAATACGTATTACTGAAGATAATGTATTCACAATTTTTAAAATATTCGCATGGAAATTGTTTGTAAGGAAATTAATTAACAAAGCAACTACTGTTACATCATAAGCAAAAGATACATGCCCATGTGTTGTAAAAATGTCAGCTCTATAGCTTCAGCAGATTTCGAGAAAATAATTTAATATTCTGATGATAGGAAGTTGCTCACAAATATCACCTTAAAAGCATAATGCGATAAGAGTTTTGTTATGTAATATTAGTTACACTTAAAACAGATACAGTACCTAGGTAAGTTTGGTTTGTACTGTAATATTGTTTTGATTAGTTTATTGATTACTTTTGTAAGGGTAAAGATACCATCAATATCAATTCCAACTTATCATGCCATACTCAACTCTTTCTTTGGAATATCACTTTCTTTATGAATGATGTGTTTCATCCACTTAATACAGTAGTCTATAATATTATACTACTATGGGATTTAAGTGAATATTCCTTCTTAACTCTCTATTATGTTATTAAGATTTAAAACACAAGTGCAATATTAAGAAATCAGTGTTAGTACTTTTCTTTTACAGACAATATAGATAGTATTAAACAGAAAAAAAGCCATATAAAAATAACGACATAAAATTTCACGTTCCGTTTGAAGTTTGTGCATCACTGTTTTCTTAATCCAACAGGTTGCTTATTCATATACACACAACCCTTCCTCTTTCCATACTTAGCGCTTGCTGCCCGCACACGAAGTCAAGGTCAGAAAAATGCGCTTGCTTTGACATCACTGCTTTAGATCAGTAGTGTCAGAGTTGTAAGCTCCGAAACCGGTTGTGGTGCTAGAGACGTCCAGTCGGAGCGTGAACTTGCTTATGTCTGTGGAAGCACCGGAGCACGCAACGAGTCATAGTGGAGCGCTCCGCTCCGTTTAGGCTGTGACTGACAACGCTGCTCTAGATGAAATAATTTCAAAGGCTTTTGTCTTTATACTGAGTCGAAAGCTTTCTTCATAGTCGATAGTACCAGTATATGTTGGAAATTAAATTGGTTCTGCATCTCAGTGACTTGAGACATGTGAAGGCAGCATCGATACTTGATCTGATATTGATCTTCAAAAAGCACGGTCTGAGAGAGAACAATTAGAGATAGGCTTATTATTATCATTGTAGGCTATATTTAATTACACATTAAATCCACCGGAGCTGTTGTAGTTACTCGTGTTTCCCTTTTATAAATAATATAATTATGGGAAATGTACAATTCTCTGAAATATACATTATTTACAACAGCAAGGTGTAGAGAAAATACAGTTGCACACGTAAAACGCTGTGTGGTGAATTTTTGTCAAAAGTTAATTGTTTAGACCAAATCTTGGGACTTTTCTACTAATTACTAGGATTTATAATATTGTTTATACGTTTTTCGTTATCTATAAGGTCTATGCCCATGTTACTGTGTGGGAGTTCAAATGAATGGATGAATGAATGAATGAATGAATGAATGAATGAATGAATGAATGAATGAATGAATGAATGAATGAAGTAGGGTTTAAGAAGGGCGCGTCAGCTACTATGGCTATTTGCGCCCTTATCTAAAATTCTTAATATAACAAATACATAAATAATATAATAATCAGAGTGCTAAAAGAACTAAACGGCGTTGTCACCATAAAACGAGGCACACAAATGCAGTATACATAAGGTGATTTCTACAGAATCATAAAAGTAAGCAATTCTACCACACTAGGTGGTATTCAAAACGAACAAATAAAACACTAAAACTAAGGCCACCAGAGATAACTTGTGAATCATATTTTAAAACCATAAAATTTTATAAAATATTCGGATGTATAAAGTCCGAAATGTCAACAATGTAAAATCAAATATAAAACAAATGTAACCTCCGGATGTAAAGGGTCCGGAGGATAAGTAAAACGGATCAATAAAAACTAAATCACCTTATCCAAACCTGTATTGGATAAAAATCTCAGAACTGCATTTGTACAATTAAAATCATTTCCAAGAGCGTCACGTAATGTCGGCCGAATTCCATAGTGCCTCCGTGCATGGTCATATTTCCTGCAACGCAATTAAAAGTGTTCCACCGTAAGTGGAACATGGCACATATCGCACTCCGGCTGAGGTTCGCCACGTATGAATGAATGAATGAATGAATGAATGAACGAATGAACGAATGAATGAATAAATAAAAAATAAATAAATAACTAAATAAATAAGTAAATAAATAAGTAAATAAATAAATCAATTAATTAAAGCCTGCTAGATCCCGTAAGGGCAAGGGCCTCCTGATTGACAGGGCTGGCTCAGTAGACTTCACTCGTTAAGTGAGCTGGTCCTAAGAAGTGATATCAGCGAACTTGGCTGCACTACTTCGTGTCTATGTACACAATGAAAACGCTATATGCACTTGTAAGATTCGCACCACTCTACAAACTGAGGACGTTGGCTTCTAGATCTCTCCATAGCTGTCTGTCTCTTGTACTGCTCGTCCAATGTGCTCCTGCCTTCTTCTTGAAGAAATCGGCCCATCTAGTTGTCTGGTGATGGCCATAGTTGTTGACAATTTTACCCAGTCGTGTTCGGGGTCGGATTTAAATGTAGATTGTCCTATTATTTCTATTTAATCGTTTAGGTATTTTATAGACCATGTCCTGTCTTCCAAGTATATCATGAACTACCATGTTTATTAAGATTTTTTACCTTTATATTTCGATATTTCCTACCTTTCTGTCTACAGTTATGCTTATCCACGTGATTTTATGTTGCTTGAGAGCTTGGACATCTTAAATATGCGTTTTTCTCCTCTTGAACTAATGTGGCTAAATCATTATCCGATATAGACCTCTATTTAGTCTTAATTTCCCCGAGGTTTCAGAAACGGTTTTCAATAAATTGAGACTAGATCCTCCTACGCAAAAATAAAAGAATTATATGTAGTATTTGTAGACTTGCAAAAGGCTTTGACAGAGTGTAGTGGAATAAACATATGAATATCCTGAAGAAAATTGGTATGCATTGGAAAGACAGAAGGCTATTCAGTAACTTCTATATGAAACAGCGTTTCAAAGTAAGAATAGGGGAAGAAAATGTAAGATGAAAGTGGAATAGGGAAAGGAGTAGGACAAGGATGCCCTTTATCACCTACGCTGTTGATTATCTATTTGGAGGATTTTGTGAATTTTGTTTGCAGAATATGAGAGGGGTGGTAGTATGAGGTAGGAAAATAGAGTGCATAAGATTAAATAATTGATTAAATGGCGATCTTACTCGTGTTAATTATTTAAGCATGTGTGGCTTACAGCTGTTTCGGTGTTACTTTACACCTTCCTCAGAGCCTACTAGATCTCGGCGCTATCTCAACTTCGCTGCCTGTTGTGTGGGTGTGTTCGTGTGATGAAGAGTTGTCAAATAGTGTGTGTGTTCTGAAATTGATCTGTGTGTTGAGAATTTGATCAGGGTATGTTTTTAGTGTGTCTGTATATTTCATATTGTTCTAGTGTGTTGAGTTTTTGGTTTTTGGGTTGTATGTGTAGGATTTCCATGTCTGTATTTATGTTATTGTATGTGTGGTTAGCATTAGTTATGTGTTCGGCATATGTAGATGTATTGTGTCCTCTGGTTATTGGTTTAATGTGTTCTTTGTATCGAGTTTGGAATGATCTGCCTGTCTGTCCAATGTAGAAACTGTCGCAACTATTGCATGTGAGTTTGTATACGCCTGTGTGGTCGTATTTATTTGTTTGTGTTGTTTGTGTGTTGAGATGTCTTTGTAGTGTGTTTTCTGTTCTGTATGCTATGTTGTATTTCTGTTTTCTGAATGAGGATGCGATCTTGTATGTGTTTTTGTTTTCATATGTTAGTGTGATGTATTTCTTGTGTTCTTGTGTTTGTGTTGTGTTTTTGTGTTTGTTTTGTCTTCCTTATGATGTAAACAGCTGTAAGCCGCACATGCTTACATAATTAACACGAATAAGATAGCCATTTAATCAATTATTTATATTCAAGTGTTAAAAGTATTGTACGAAAGATTGAACATAGCATAAGATTTGCTGATGATGAGGCGTTAACGGAAGAATAAATATTACTAAGGGATATGCTAATGGAACTAAACGACAGCTGTGAACAGTATGGGATGAAGATAAATGCAAACAAGTCGAAAACCGTGGTTGTCGAAAAAAAAAAAAGGTAAGCTTGCGAATTGGAAATGTGGAAGTAGAGCAAGTGGGTGGCTTGTTTTGAGGTATGAAAAACTTATATTGCAACCAAGTTTCAAAAATTGTTCACATGATTTTGGCTTCTAATAATCATTCTATATTTGAGTGGCATGTAAAATGGGAAACAGCCATCAGGTAAGATGCTGGCGTACTGAGCCGAGGTTCCATTTAAGCGTTGTTTCCAATCCCGATGAAACTGACTACCTGTTGGATTTTAAGTAGTTTTCTTCGAATGTAAGAGGAATTTCAGGAATTTATGACGAATCCTCTGTCTCATAACCTTGATATCATCAATTTTATTGGTGTCAGGCAATCTCACAGTTGATAAAGCATCATTAAATAACAGATTTAAAATAATGAGAATGCAATGTCATTACTCAGATGTGCATGTCTGCCGCAATGGCTGAAGCTCCTTTCACTGTTGATCATTCAATTTTACAGAACAATCTACTATGAAACTACTACAGCTCGTAATTTATTTGTTGCTGTATCAGATTTAATATGAAAAGGAGTTGGTTATGATTTATTGTTTATTTTTGTTCCCAGACAATTTCAATACACTGAACGTCTACATCCGTAACTGTTATGGCCCTGGGTGGAAAGTAATAGAAGAAAAATATGGATATGTTTCGTGTTTTCGAGATCTGCAATTTCCTTGAGGCACTGCAGAAACGCATTATTACGTCAGAGCACAGTACGGCGTGTTGCAATATTACAACACAGACGTGAGCTCTAAAAGCTCCATACGGAAAACAGTCGGATGTCTGCTTGAGATGTATGCACGAGCTGCAGGCAATTCTGAATCAGTACAATGCTAGTTGATTCAGATGTCACACAAACACATTTCATTTCATACTTAGGAACGCAATTCGATGTATTAATGTTCATTTGCCATCTTAATCGGTGATATGGGCTATTATAAACTATGAAGGAAGCATTAAATGGAATAGGAATACCGGGAGAAAATATACATTTCTACTTCATTCACAATAAATTCCTTTAGACATTGAAAAACAACTGAAGAAATTTTAACGTGATATCCTGTAAAATAGACTCTTTAAGTTCTCAGTTCGACCACCTAAACGTAGTTTAATCTCCTTATTCATAGAGAACTCATAGGCTGAACACTGTCTTATCAAGGTCGTTGGTTAGATTCTCATATACCATGTAGATATTTTGCGTTGCTTTAGAACAGCGGTGACCAAAGCGGGTGTCGTGTTACATCGTGTAATCACAGACATTCAAACGAGTACGAGGAGTTTCCTGTGCATTGCTATGTGTTTCATTCACTACTGAAGGCAAGCAGTGGCGGTATCATGTCGCTCTACAAACTCTGTCTCTACAAGCAGTAAGAGGTGGTTTCGTAAAGAATGAGAAGGAGAACTTTTTTGTTGTTCTGTCGGACAAAATGTAATATGTTTACTTTGCTCAACAGTTCAATTAGGAGTATACAGAAACATTAATTGCCACGCTGAATAATGTATTATTGTTATTATTATTACTGACCACCAAGTATATGTTTCTATAATTCTTCTGTACGTGCATGAATATTGATTTTTTAGATCTTCTTCCTTGAAGGATACAATTAGTAGGTTTTATCTCAATTTTAATCTTTTCAATCTTTAGATTAGGGTAACTAGTTATTAGTTATTCATTTAAGGATAATATTGTAGAAAAATTGATTCAATATTATGTGCCAACGAACTGTTAAACGCCAGGAATTGACATATCTTAAATCATAGCCAGGAAGAGAAAGATAAGATAAATATATGTAAGGAAGTCAGCTACCTAATGGGGTTTGAAATGTCTCGTGCTGTAAAGCCTTTTAATAGAACAGAATTTCTCAAAAGTAATGATTAAAATAGCTTAAATAACTTGTTCATAAGAAGTTTTTAATTTTGAAAAACTACAAATTTCTTGACCAAGTATAGAGAGAAGAATTTAGAAAATTCCTGATTATATTCAAGACGAAGGTTAAAAAAAGACGCAAGAAAAATCGTATATTATTCACTGGCTCTTGATGACAGCAGTGACATTACTGATACAGCAAAGCGTGAGATTTTTTCCGCCGGATTGATCAAGATGTTAGTACAGGAACCACCACTGGTTGTAGTTTTCATGCCAACTACCTTTCCTCCGTCTCCTTACTTCATAGGCTGTCTGTCGCATGTAATCAGTGCAGCTCGAGTTTTGGTCACCGCTGCTTTAGATGGAGAGATTGATACCAACTTGAGACATTCATGTCCCACCATATATTTTTTGTCTATCCTCCTGAGTCCTGAGAGTATAGTATACTATACTATACTTCACACATGATTATAGTATAAGCTGTATGTGCAGAGACCTAAAGTATAGTATAATATACCTGCATTTATGCCCTAACTGTAACCTTCAGAATTTTTTCATCATTTTTCTCATGACAGTGACTTTTATATAAGTGTAGAATTATATTGAACTTTAAAAATAAAACAACAAATAGCTTAGGTCTCAGGAGACTATGCAATCTATGATATCAGATAGAAGAGATGAAGTTTGATCCCTGGACCACGGGATTGCTCTACGTAAGTTACAGACTTAGAGTAAAGCGGAGTTTGAACCCGGGACGCCTGCTTATAAGTACTGAGCCACCGTGGTGGTCACATGATAACATTAGAATTGTAATAGCTTAACTTTGTAAACTGAGAAACATCTACAGTATCAAGAAAATGAATGTGGCCGTCACGGAATTAACGACATTCGTTTTCTGATTTGCCGTTATATTTATTTTTGCTCATGATGTAAATTCAGTTTCTGATGTTAATTAAGCAAACAAACGACATTTCCACAGAATATAACTAAGGAACAGGTCCTGCAGGTTCAATTATGTAGTAGGTGGGAGTGTAAACACAAGAAGAGGGATATAATTAAACGAAAGGAGGAAGCAGCAAGCAAATACTCGTGATATGAGCGTACGCTGCAGAGCCAATAACTTTGTAAACTGCTGGTCCAGTAAACAGCAATGACATAGAGCGTATTCCGAATCTCACCGGTGAGCAATCCGATGGCATCACGGTGTTCCGAATTCCACAGATGACGTCATTGATGCTCCACCGGTGTCGCACCGGTGCCATCAACTTGCAGAGGTGGTGGCAGTCTCCATCAGCTGCCATCAGTGAATCTGATTGGTTCTTGTATAGGGCGGGAATTAGCAGACGAATGACATCGTGCACCGTTGTGTCATGGCTGTGTGTTCTGCTGTATTGTTTGTAATGAGCACAACGTAAAAACAATATGTTAATGGCTTATGAGCGAACATGTCAACGGACCAGTTATTACTACTGGTTGAAGAAATAAATTGTTTATGCTATCTTTTCTTTCAACGAGATGGGAGTACGAAAATTTCGCAAAATTTTGCTAGCGTAGCACAGAAAACAACTTCTACAGTCGCCATGACAGCATCGATCCTTCCAGCAGTTTTGTTCCTTTTTTCGCTGCAACGTGACGTCATTGATGCCACCGGACCGGTGAGATTCGGAATACGCTGATAGTTGCGGTGCTTATGCATATCCAACTTCAAAGTAGCATTCCTCTATAAAGGTGTATTTCTGTCAGCTTTTCCACAATTTCCGGAAAAAAAAATCCTGAAAACTTTCTCGGAACCGACAAAAGGCTTGTTTTGAAGCTTTAATAATTCATCTATGATGACCAGCACTACATGCGAAAAGGTTCGTGCCACGTAAACATTGTACTAGAGTCTGTCACATTTTCGCAGTATCAATTACCCTAAATTTCACAGTTACATGCTGACGACATGGTGTATGTACGCAGTACCTGTGTTAACAGTTCACTTAAGTTAACACTGATCACACAATCATGCGCCTCAACTAATCGTTTATAGTTCATGAACAACATGCACGTGGGATGTACACAACATTACTGGATACACTGTACAACTTTACATTTTTTTCTGTCATGTATACCAGCTTTGCTCTCCACTTTAATTATTTTCCCGCTAGAGGCCTCCAAGTTTTCCCAACTCTACTCTCCAGTAGTTTTCTTTGCTTATCTAGTGACAGACAGTGTTGCCAATTCAGCGGTTTTCCCGCTAAATCTAGCTTTTTTGGATAACCATCTCGCGGGTAAAATTATATTATTCCGCTTAGCGGGAATACTAGCGGTTCTTAATCTTTAAAGTTTCTGAAATGAAATTCGTGTTAGCATTATTGACGGCTTTCATGATTACATTTAATTCGTTCAGTGTGTGTTTTGTGAAATAATGGATGTGTTAATGTGATAATTCCATATATATGTTACCGTTAAAACTCGAAATCCGTCAAAACCAGTTTCAACAAGTAAAAACTAGTTGAAGCAAATATAGATAGATAGGTTTTAGTTTGGTAAAAGCCTAAAAAACACCTAAACAACCAAACCTAACCTGGTATTGATTCTAGATCTTACGAAAACTCGCTTTCTATATATCTGCATTTTTAAAACTAGTTTTTACTAGTTGAAACTGGTTTTGTCGGATTTCGGGTTTTAACGGTAACATATAGGCTATAATGCAATAAGAATAATTTAAATATGTTGTGGCTGGATAAAAGTGTTAAGAATTGCTTTATAGCGCCACATTGGAAATGATAAAAGTGTGCAATATTCGTTACATTGGCGGGTGCATGCTCTATATTGACCGTTATTATTATTATTATTATTATTATTATTATTGAAATATAGAGATATTTGTTAGAAAATCGCGGGTTTTCGAAAGCATCTAGCGGGATTATATAAACAACTGTTGGCAACAATGCTGACACACAGCGATTTACTTTGATCTGAGCTGCCGTCCGGAGCACATGTCTTTGAGATCAACTAGGAGCTAGGGAAGCAAGATACTTTATTTAGATTTTCTTCTAGGATGCAATGTATAATCCTTAGAAACGCACTATTTTCTCTGAGGAATTCCAGCTTTTGCTCTTCACTTTCCTTATTTTAATATTATAGTTATCTAGTTTTCGCAACTCTACTATTCAGTTGCTTTCTTCGCTTATCTACTGATTGAGATAGTACTTGACAGAGACCTGCGAGAGAGCGATGCGTAACGATATCTGAGATCGGTTTTTACCGAATGCTCTTCGTGTGTAATCGCTTGAGCTCGGGTTTGGCCTCCGTTCGCTCGAGCTCGCCCGGGGGATGCTCCCCTGTATGAACGAGCGCTCGCTTCAACCACTGTACGCGAAGCATTATGCTACAATACTACGTAGTACAGTATTGGTAAAAATCGAATGAATTCATTCGAATTATTTGATTATCAAAACCATTCGAAATAAGAGAAATATTCACAATATCACTCGATTATTCATTGGCTTTGCTTACCACCACAACAAGCCGTATGAAGTTATACAAAATATGTACTTGCATAACAGAATATGTTCCATTTTATGATAATGATAAGAGCTTCGAGTTCAGAATCATATGACGCAACAATAGAATGATAAGCTTCGAATGTTCTGTGTGGGTGTTGCGTACTGACTCTTCTAACAGCCCCAGAATCTGACCCTGATCTTCATTAAATTAAACACCTGACCTACATGGCGATAAGAAAAAAGAGCACTGCTCTCAAACTAGACCTACGTATAGAAAGAGTAATCAACATACTGCAATTTTATTGAACAATTCATCCATGCATTCGAATGATTTAATCCTACAATGGAATAATCATTATAGAAATCATTCGATTGTTCTCAACAATTATATATTTAGTGGAAATTTAATTAATTATACATTTTTCCTTGTTTAGATTGAAACAGCCTGAAATGATTTTCTGTATAAATATATTTCGTTCCTACTTAGTTTAACAATTAATCGTGATAATTACTGTAAATGCAAATTAAATGTTTGGTTATATTACTATAAAACGTATATAAAACAGACAAATTACATTTAATACATGGCAACTAAAAATGTCTATCGATGTATGAAATGCAAATAATAAATTAGTAGCGATATATTTTGTTTCATCTCGAACGCAGTATGAACTTTACTCATACTAACTTGGAAATATTTTTATTTTTTATTTTAGTAGGTTATTTTACGACGCTTAGGTTGTTTAGTGTCTGAATGAAATGAAGGTGATAATGCCAGTGAAATGAGTCCGGGGTCCAGCACCGAAAGTTACCCAGCATTTGCTCTTATTGGGTTGAGGGAAAACCCCGGAAAAAACGTCAACCAGGTAACTTGCCCCGACCAGGATTCGAACCCGGGCCACCTGGTTTCGCGCTGACCGTTACTCCACAGGTGTGGACAATCCTATGTACTTTAAGGTAATCTCATCCCTTACTTCTCCGAATTTAGTCCAAGCAGAGCTAGTAACTGTTTTCCCCTTTTTTCCACTACTCTGACTCTGCTGATTTAATTTTATTTTCGGTATATACTTTTGACATCGTGTCTTGTAATCTTTTACCATCAACAGAGACGGTGTCCGAGCCTCTGCTTGAGATCGACAATCATCTTCAACATTCGTTTTGATGAAACGTACTGATCAGAGAAGCCTACATTCACCTACTGCGTACTGCTACCGGAAGAGCACTCACGAACACCGAGCGCTCGTCCTCAGACCCGATCGCTCGTTGTGTTTCTTTACTTCGTGATATATCGGAAATATTCGTAGATGATCGCCATTCATTCCGTCAGCGCCTTCCTGGGCTGATAACGATATCCCGCGCTCGCTCTGATGCAGGTCTCTGGTATTTGACTGCGATCCGAGTTGCCATCCGGAGAACATACCTTTGTCTGAGATCATCTAGGTCAGGAGTTAGGGAAGCAACACGATACCTAATAAGGATTTTCTTCTAGGATGCAATGTATAGTTTTTACAAACACATTATTTCCTGTCAGGGATTCCAACTTTTACACTTCACTTAGCCTATATTACTTTAACACTACAGTTCTCTGGTTTTCCCAACTCTACTCAACAACAGTTTTCTTTCCTTACCTAGTGACAGACATAGCACTTGACTTCGATCTGAGCTGCCCTTCGGAGCACATGACATTGTTTGAGATCACCTAGTATCTAGGGAAGCAACACTATACCTTAATTGGATATTCTTCTAGGATGCAATGTATCACTCAAACATATTATTTTCTGTGAGGGATTCCAGCTTTTACTCTTCACTTTTCTTATTTTAATGTTACAGCTTTCTAGTTTTCCCAAGTCTACTCCTCAGTTGTCTTCTACTCTTACCTAATGTTTGGGATAGTAGCCTACTTCATTGTGATCCGAGTTGCCGTCCGGAGAACATTATTTTAGCTGAAATCACTTAGGAGCTACAGAAGCAACACGATACTTTATTTGGATTTTCTCCTGGGATGTAATGTGTCAGGGTTTCCAGCTTTTACTCTTTTACCTTTTTATTTTAACGCTACAACTGTATTTTTCCAACTCTACTGAGTTGTTTTCTTCGCTCACCTACTGTCTGAGACAGTACCTGACTTCGATCAGAGTTTCAATCCCGAGTACATGCCTTTAGTTGAGATAACCTAGAAACTAGGGAAGCAATACGATACTTAATTTAGATTTTCTTCTAGGATTAAATGTATAATCCTTAGAGACATATTATTTTCTGTTAGGGATTCCAGCCTTTATCCTTCACTTTCCTTATTTTAACGCCACAGTTTTCCCAACTCTACTCCTCAGTTGTTTTCTACTTTTACGTATTGTTGAGGTAGTACTTAACTTCGATCTGAGCTGCAGTCCGGAGCACATGCCTTTGAGAACACCTAGGAGCTAGGGAAGCAACACGATACCTAATTAGGATTTTCTTCTAGGATGCAATGTATAGTCTTTACAAACTCATAATATTTTGTCAAGTATTCCAGCTTTAAGTCTTCACTTTTCTTATTTTAATGCCACATATCTCTAGTTTTCCCAACTCTATCTTCATTTGCTTTTCTACGCTTATCTACTGTTTGAGATAGTACTTGACTGTGATCCGATCACCGTCCGGAGAACATAACTTTATCTGACACAGAGTCGTGCAGATCGGCCCAAGCCCACGGGCTGATGCACGGCTGACCGCACTGGGCTAAGTAGTGTCGCACGGAACTAGCCCGTGACATCACCCTGCACCACCGCACGGGTCGCGGCGGACTGCTTGTGGAGCGGTTTAGTGCGGTGGACTTGTTTGTATCAAAGCATTGAGCCCAAGCTTCCACTTCTATCAGATACTTAGAATTGATTTGGCGCGGGTTTGTGCTTGTGTGTGCGGTTCGATCAACGATCAGCTACTGTTTCAAACGTTTTCGTTTTTGATTTTTGTTTTTCAAGATGAGTTCAAATAATGGTGCATCGCAAAGAAATACAGTGTCTGTGAGGCTGCTATTACACTATCAAAGTTCTTTGACAAAGAATATTATGATAAAATATTTCATCAAAGATCTTTGATGAAATATAGGAATTGGGGTATATTACACTACATAAAATCTTTTAAAACACGCGTTTCGTGGATTAGTTGATACTAATATATACGCGTTAAGTTTATGATTTGTTTATATTATTATTATTATTATTGCCGCGTTAAGTTTATAACATCATGACTAAAGAACAGTATTATGCTTGTTTAGCTGCAATTAGTTCAATTAGGCTATTACAACATGCATGTTACTGAGAAAGAAACGCCTTTGGGTTAAACTCCTGATCACAGTACAAATATGTGGTCAGGGGTTAAACCATGGATTGCAAGACGTGATAAGAGAGGTATACATCAGAACTTATTGAAAGAGCTACAATGAGAGGACTTGAAAAGTTATAAAAATTATTATAAAATATTATTTACTTACAAAGGCTTTTAACGAACCCGCAGGTTTATTGCCGCCCTACATAACCCCCCATCGGTCCCTATTCTGGGCAAAATTAATCCACTCTCTATCGTTATATCCCACCTTCCTCAAATCCATTTTAATATTATCCTCCCATCTACGTCTCGGCCTCCCCAAAGATATTTTTCCCTCCGGCCTCCCAACTAACACTCCATATGCATTTCTGGATTCGCCCAAATAATATTAATATTATATTATAAACATTATTTATTTACATTTCATTTCCTTCATACTCCGATATCAGAATTTTTGTGATAGCAACAGTCTAGTTATATTTTCGTTCCGCCATATTTGTTTCAAGGTTTAGAAATCTTTTCTCAAAGATAACAAGCTAACTGTCATATATTGTATAATATATATTTTATAAAAAGATCTTTGCAAAAAACTTTGATCATGTAACAGCAGCCCGGAAAAACTTCATCACAGACACCGGCCGTGAAAGCATACTTTCTAAAATACAATTTCTCTAGAGAAAAAGTAGTGAAGGAGAAAATCGTTGCTAGAAAGTTAAAAAATACAGAGTCGGATGAAAATTTTAAAAAGTACCATAGGGACAGTTTTTAAATCCATGTTCGACAGCAGTGAGAAATATTTTAATTTTGTACTGTGTCCTGTATGCTCATGCCACACGCCAAGCGAAAGCGCAACTAATGCGCGCAAGCAGGAAAAGAGTAGAATGCAATCAACTGGAGGGATGACGTCACCGCACTGAGAAGTGCGGTGGGCTAAGTTGGGCTGCGAAACCCAGCGTGATGGACTAGGAAGCGGCCGCGTGAAGCAGTGTTGGTCTTGGGTGGGCTGGGCTGCTTACGCATTAGGACTGGCAGTGCTGAGCGGTGGGCCAGTCTGCACGACTCTGATCTGATATCACATAAGAGCTAGGGAATCAACACGGTAATGGGTCTTTATTTAGGATGCAATGCAAACACATTATTTCCTCTAAGGGTTTCCAGCTATTCCTCTTCACTTTTCTTATTTTAATGCTATAGGTCTCTAGTTCCTATTCCTCAGTTGTTACTACGCTTACCTACTGTTTCAGATAGTACTTGACTGCGATCTGAGTTTCAGTCCACAGAGTACTATGTCTGAGATCACATAGGAACCGTGGAAACAACATGACACATTATTTGAATTTTCTTCTGGTTTCATTTCTACATCCCACAGTATTTTTTGTACTTCCCCAACTACTTTTCATTGGTCGCTAGTTTCATAATGAGAAACTTTAATGTTATTTACATCGTGATTATATTTTAATTCGTTAATTCCATCTCGCTATTCGTGTACATATTCTAAGTACTACACGTTCCTAATAATTGTATTTAGTTGGAGTGTATGAACTCTTTTTACTCTACTTCAGATCGTGTAGTATGTTTTTCTAATAACATGATAATTATTGAACTGTTTGTGGCAGGTTTGTTTTTTAAGTAAAAAACACTGCCCCAGCTCGTATAATTACTACATTACCAGATTTCGGTATAATGGATTACCACTCCTGCATAAGATCTGTTTATTCTTTACAACTACACTGATACTGGAAGGACAAAAGCTACCACTGATAGTGAGCACCATAGAAATTTCATAACAGTGCCGACGGTCTACGAAATTATTGACTTACAGTACCACCTATGCATTTAGAAGCCCTATAACCAAGCAGTTGCAGAACGAATTCACTCTAGAACATACAATCCTTTTTAATATCTTTAGCCGTGTATTAAGTTTTACCGAAACTTGAATACACTATCGAGACTGATAATACAGTAATCAGATTGAATTGTAGGCTTCGTTATAATGAAATTATCTTGGAATGAAACAGCTTAAAAAGAAACTTAAATTTAATTGTATTAACGATTTGTATAAATAATTATAATAGTAGCTACACATTTGGATATTTACAGTAAAATTTGGAAAGTAATTACAATAAATATAAGACTACAGACCTCTGAGATGAAGTTATTACTATTGTGAAATGGTGTTGAAGAGTGCATAGGTTGGGAATGAATAAAGAAATTAGTACAAATACTGACAAACATAAAAAGCAAGGAATAAATATCAAATAAATTTCATATTTTCCGTACAAGATGTACAAAATAAATAAAAAATATGAAATAAAAGATCACAAACTAAAATGTAACAAATGAAATCGAAATTTGTGTGTAAAAATAAAGTAATACCATACCGACAAAAGTAGAATGAACACAAAATTTAACAACAAAGATATAAAAAAAAAAGACAATGAGAAATGAAAACCACATTTTCCATAAAACACAAAGTTACACTATGCTGACAAAGCTATATTGGACAAAAAAAAAAAAAAGAACACACGAGTGAGTACAATCAATACAATACTGACAAAATTAGAATAAAAAAAAAGTCACTCCCTCTCTGAAAGTTTGTAAGTGCAGATTAACCTACCAATAGAATTTGAATGAACACAAAAAAACATAAATATGTCTCCTGAAAGTTTGTAAGTGCAGACTAACTTACCAAGGGAATTTGAATGAACACAAACAACATAAATAGACCTGTATCTCCTGAAAATTTGTAAGTGCAGATCCAGCGAAGAGAAAATCTTTGAGCAGTTCTGAAAGCGCTTGGTACCGATTCAGGGTTTGCAGCATACTTCTCGATAGAATAATAATAATAATAATAATAATAATAATAATAATAATAATAATAATAATAATAATAGTATTAGTAGTAGTAGTAGTAGTAGTCATACTACTAATAATAATAAAAAATAATAATAATATTAGTAGTAGTAGTAGTAGTAGTAGTAGTAGTAGTAGTAGTAGTAGTAGTAGTAGTAGTAATACTCCTAATAATAATAAAAAATAATAACAGTAATAATAATAATAATGATAATAGCAATAATGATAATAGCAATAATAATAATAATAATAATAATAATAATAATAATAATAATAATAATAATAATAATAGTAAAAAAAATCCTGGCACATTAATAGCAATTGTTAATTTTTCACACCCTTTTCTTTGTTTCCCTTCTTTAAAATTTAATATCTATGTTTACATATGTATAATAATTTTTTTTAAGGATATACCCAGTCCGTAAGGGCTACCCTCAATGGGAGGCAGTTTACTATTTATCTAATAATAATAATAATAATAATAATAATAATAATAATAATAATAATAATAATAATAGTATTAGTAGTAGTAGTAGTAGTCATACTACTAATAATAATAAAAAATAATAATAATATTAGTAGTAGTAGTAGTAGTAGTAGTAGTAGTAGTAGTAGTAGTAGTAGTAGTAGTAGTAGTAATACTCCTAATAATAATAAAAAATAATAACAGTAATAATAATAATAATGATAATAGCAATAATGATAATAGCAATAATAATAATAATAATAATAATAATAATAATAATAATAATAGTAAAAAAAATCCTGGCACATTAATAGCAATTGTTAATTTTTCACACCCTTTTCTTTGTTTCCCTTCTTTAAAATTTAATATCTATGTTTACATATGTATAATAATTTTTTTTAAGGATATACCCAGTCCGTAAGGGCTACCCTCAATGGGAGGCAGTTTACTATTTATCTAATAATAATAATAATAATAATAATAATAATAATAATAATAGTAGTATTAGTAGTAGTAGTAGTAGTAGTAGTAATACTACTAATAATAATAAAAATAATAATAATATTAGTAGTAGTAGTAGTAATAATAAAAATAATAATAGCAACAATAATAATAATAATAATAATAATAATAATAGTAAAAAAAATCCTGGCACATTAATAGCAATTGTTAATTTTTCACGCCCTTTTCTTTGTTTCCCTTCTTTAAAATTTAATATCTATGTTTACATATGTATAATAATTTTTTTTAAGGATATACCAAGTCCGTAAGGGCTACCGTCAATGGGAGGCAGTTTACTATTAATCTAATAATAATAATAATAATAATAATAATAATAATAATAGTAGTAGTATTAGTAGTAGTAGTAATACTACTAATAATAATAAAAATAATAATAATATTAGTAGTAGTAGTAGTAGTAGTAATAATAAAAATAATAATAGTAATAATAATAATAATAATAATAATAGCAATAATAATAATAATAATAATAATAATAATAATAATAATAGTAAAAAAATCCTGGCACATTAATAGCAATTGTTAATTTTTCACGCCCTTTTTTTTGTTTCCCTTCTTTAAAATTTAATATCTATGTTTACATATGTATAATAATTTTTTTTAAGGATATACCAAGTCCGTAAGGGCTACCCTCAATGGGAGGCAGTTTACTATTTATCTAATAATAATAATAATAATAATAATAATAATAATAATAATAGTAATAATAATAGTAGTAATAATAATAATAATAATAATAATAATAATAATAATAATAATGATAATAGTGATAATAATAATAATAATAATAATAATAATAATAATAATGACGGCGATAGTGTTATACAGTAGACTCTGAATAGCTTCCGCAGTAGAAAACGCACGGTACATAAAAGTCTGAGAATTCGCTGTATGTATGCCGCTTCAGTCTGCAGAACTTCTGCGTTGTTCTGATTGTAGTTTTGAACTGGGCGCAGAATGACTGGAAGCAAACAAAGTATTGCATGCACGTGTACTGCAATGCTTCAGGTGATCCGAATAGTTGGAATTACAATTCACGTTGTACATTTACATTACATTTAATTTAATTAGAATCCGGAATTTTTTGCCACTACAGCAAAATTGCATCGCACGAGAAGACCTATTGCATTAATTAAGTTCAACATTTATTCCGTGTTAGAATTAAACACGAGCTTAGTTTTTCCAGCTTCCTTGACTGGTATTCAGTAAACTGCCAGGTCTGCCGTATTCGAATGCCGACGGTGAAAGTAAAAATTTATTATTTATTTGTGTTTGGATTTCTGTACTTAATTTTTTATAATATGAATTAAAGTTAAATGATTTCCTTAATGAGAAATTCTCTTTTACTTCAAAATTGAGCTGCCGACGCCAACTCTGAATTAATCTAAGGTTTCCTTCGGTATAATCTCATCTCATCACGAACTAGATTTCAATAGCTCTGCGTCAGCTCGCTAGTAAACTCTTCATTGGTCTTCCGGGACGTCTTCAACCAGCAGCGCTATAATTTATCATTTGTAGAGGGATTGTTTTATCATTCGATAAATATGTAACCAAATGAACGCGTTAAGTCCATTTTGATGAAATGACTGGGCTGGATTTTTACCTACTCTCTATGGACTGAATGAGTTTTCAAGTGATATTTAAAATAACAGAAACTTTTAGACAATAATTTTCGTTGTTTTAAAGGAAACGTCCTTAAAATATTGGGTTGGTGCATAGGGGAAACCCGGGAAAAACGAATAAGCTAAGAGTAAACAATTCCACAAGCTATATTTTGATGCCCCCGAAATAAAAACTGCATGAAATCGGTTGTGACACACGTTGTCCACACATTTAAAAAAGAACAATTCGTTTCACGTACCAACGGACAGTGATATGATTTGAGAAAGAAAATATAGTTAATTATTCACTTTTCCCGGGTACACGGGCAAAGCGAATAATTAACCCGGGCAAAGCGAATGTCCCTGTAACATTTTCACATTTCTATTTAATTTTTATTCACTGATAATAAAATTAAATCAACACATAAACACGATGTTAATGAGTCATATGACACGATAAGAAATTTATTACAGCACTTCACAGCACGTTAGATTAGTACAAAATACAAATTTGAACAAGTCGACGTTCCACTGGCACTGAAGACTTAATTTATTCTGCTTTTGCTTCTGCCGATACTTACCTTTCAACGTTTTTAATCGCTTTAGATGTAAGAACTTCAGAGTGCTGACATTTTCTACGTTTACCTCCTGTCTTTCGAGCATCCACTTTTAGCACTGGCCTAAATCAAAGGAACTGACTTGGGTTCTCCTGCTGACGATGTTGACTGTTATGGTGTAACCGGAATTGAAAGTCTAAGTGTAATTGGTGTATTGAACATTTCTTCAATCTTTGAAGATGCCGACATCACAAAGGTGGTTGATTCTGAGTCAGCCATAACTGTTTCTTCAGTCGCTGAAGAAGCTGGCACCGCAGAATTTTTTAAATCTGAGCCAGCTGTCGTTTCGCTGATTTCTTTCTCAATTGGGCGACTGTAAGTTGATCTGGAGCTAAATCTTCATCAATAAACACATTATAGTAGTATGGCCAGATAGCAGTACCACTGATTGGAAGGTTTTATTTCTTCAAGTGCTTTCTTCATGGCTTCTTCAGACCATTTGGCTTGTTCCGTCTTCCTCTTGAAAAAGTAAACCGTCTCAAAACACATTACGACCTTTTTATGTAAAAATTAAGATCAGTGCTGCTCTTTTATAATTTAATTAGTATAATTATTATGTTACAGACCGAAGATAAAAATTCACATGTAAAATGTATTTATTATTTAGTAAATATACAGACATCCGCCACAGCTAACACTTATATAGTCAAATAAAGATGGCAGGCGAAGCGGATCAGTTATCCACTTTGCCCGCAGGTGCCATTTCGCTTTTCATTTAAGGTTATACAAATATAAACGTTAATAACGTTCTTCGTAAGTATGGCATTTTAGAAGTAATAGTATCGCCTATGTATTACTATCACATAACAAAGAGTTTGTGAATTATTGTATGCTGTACACACGTTTCTCTTACCTTGAAATACTTTAAGAAAACAGTCAATTTTCTTCAAACGCACACTAAATTCTTTTCTCACTATCTAGAATGACGACAAACCACTTATAGCAGCAAAATCTGGTTGGGATTCTTCTCCAATATAGCAGAAGGCGCTACCTGTTGCCGTTTCTAAGAAATAGGCATTATTCTCTTGCCCGGGTCTCCCCTAAGTGCATAGCGTTTTTATTTCGAATGTTGATACTCCGATTGCTGTGGGTTTATTTATCGATTATCATTTTTTATTCGAAGTTCAATTGTTGCGCGAGTTTACATATTGAAGTTTTCATTTTTGCAGATAGTGAGTGGAGCTGTGGAAAAGGAGTGTCAAGTGGAGAAAGTGGAACATTTCCGACATATTCTTCTTTTTGAGTTCAATAGAGGGGTGAAAGCAGAAGAGACGGCCAGAAACATTTGCATCGTGTATGGGGACAATGCTATCAGAGAGCACGGCAAGAAAATGGTTTTCTCGTTTTAAGGAGGATTTTTTTAGTGATACTCCACGTTCAGGAAGACCTTCGGGGTTTGATGAAGACCGTTTAAACACATTAATCCACGTCAGTGTACCCGAGAACTGACAAATGTGATGAATTGTGATAATTCCAAAATTGTGTGACATTTGCATTCAATGGGCAAGGTTAAAAAATCAGGTGTATTGGTACCGCATGCTCTAGGCCAAAACCACAAAAATTTGCGGTTGGCCATATGTGCATCTTTGCTTGCTCGTCATCGATTGGCTCGTGAACAACATCGAACATTCCTATTCAATATCGGTACTAAGTGATATGGTACTGGAGCTGAATGACAGCTGTGAGCAGTATGGGATGAAGATAAATGCAAATGAGACGAAGGCCTCAAAAGAAAAACAAGAAGGTAAACATGCGAATTCGAAATGAGGCAGTAGAGCACGTGCACAGCTTCAAACACTTCGGGTGTACTATAAACAATAACATGATCTGCTGCCAGGAAGTCAAAAGGAGGATAGCAATGGCAACGGAATCTTCAAATAGAAAAAGGAGCATCTTCTGCGGATCTGTGGAAAAAGAATTAAGGAAGAGACTAGTGAAGTTCTTGAAGGATGGGGAGGAAAATATTGCACGTCATCTGGAGGAGTAGAACCAGCAACCAAGAAGTGGTAATCAGGACAAGCATGAAGGGTATAGCAGTCCAAGCTCCACTGGAACTCCTCCTCATCCTGCGCTGGCTTACACTTTACATCTACAGAGTGTCCCAAAAATGTATACACTCTTTAATAGCTCATAACTAACTCACTTTTTAATATTTTTTCAGGTGTGACCGCTTAAAATAATGGCTGAAGTCAGACTAAATTTTGAGGAAAGAAAATTCATTCTAAAGTGCTACTGGAAGACAGGACATAACACAAAAGACGTATCCAAAACCTGCATCAACACATAAACAAAATACACCCAAAGCTACACTACACATTACAAATTGAAAACAACAAATCCATAAATTTTCTAGACATCACAATAACAAAAGTGGACAACAAACACACATTCAAAGTATACAGAAAACCCACAACAACAACAACACACATACACAACACATCCAACCACCCCACACAACACAAACAAGCTGCATTCCGAACAATGGTACACAAACTACTCAACATATCAAAGAACTAACAGGATTACAACAAAGAACTAAACACAATCAAATACATAGCACAAGAAAACGGATACAACCCCAACATAATAGACAACATAATACGTAAAACAAAACATAATCACAAAAAACAGAAGAATAGAACACAAACACAAGAACACAAAAAAATACATCACACTAACATATGAAAACAAAAACACACACAAAATTGCAACCTCATTCAAGAAATTAAATTACAACATCGCATACAGAACAAATAACACTCTACAAAAACATCTCAACACACAAACAACACAAACAAACAAATACAATCACACAGGCGTATACAAACTCAAATGTAACACCTGCAACAACTTCTACATAGGACAGACAGGCAGATCGTTTCAAACACGTTACAAAGAACACATCACAGCCATAACAAAATTACAAAACACCTCCACATATGCAGAACACATCACAAATGCTAACCACACCCACAGAGACATCAACACAGACATGGAAATACTACACATCCAACCAAAAAGCCAGAAACTAAACACACTAGAACAATATGAAATATACAGACACACGAAAACACACCCCAACGTCATTCTCAACACACAACTCAACTTCAAAACACAGGCACTCTTTGACTCTATACTATACCACAGGAACACACCCTCACAGGAAACAGAACAAGTGGCGCCAAGACCAACAACGACCAGTTCTGAAGATGTCCCATAAATAGGTCGAAACATGTAAATGAGGTACGTTGAAATTTAACACAGGAAAGTCTTACCATACATATTCCGAAGTGATACAGTGTTAAAAGTTGTATAATCAAGATGTATAGTAAGTGAAGTGCAAAGACGGTTTAGAATGGAGTTTCAACCACATGCACCATCGCGACTCACAAATACTCGTTTGGGAGGTAAGTTCGAGGATGAAGGAACTGTTCAGAATGTCCATAAGAACAATTCGGAAGACCACGAACATCCACCAGCCCCACAAGGGAAAGAGAAGTCATCGAAAGTTTCAGCCGTCTCCTAGAAAATCTGCTCGGCATGCGTTTCGTGAGAAAGGACTTTCAAAATCGAGTGTCCATCGCGTTTTAAAGCATGTTCAATGGAAAAAATTTTTATTCCTAGATTAGTCCACGCTCTCGATGAAGATGATCATGACCGGAGAATTGAAATTTGTGAGTGGTAACAAGCAAAATGTGCGGAGGAAAATCAATGTCCACAGTTCTGTCACAGTTTTTGATCCGATCAAAGACCTGGAAATTGCAATTATTTCTTGCATAGAATTTCTCTAACATTCTAAAAATAATACTAGCATATTAATATTGTATAAATTTCTCTCTTATTTTCCGTTTAATCTGACGTATAACGCATTCTCTTAGTGGACCATTTATTTCTTTGCGATTAGAGGACAGCCTATTAAAAACGTGTTTTCTTTTTTCATAACGCTTGAATCTTTTTGCGTGTGCATAACTATTGTTATGAAGGTAATAAGGATTCATTTTTCACCACCATTTCGAATTGCCACATGATCCGTTTTTACAGTGCAAAACCTAGCAATGACTTTTATTTCTTCACGGTTTAATCATTAATGTTGGCGACAGTTTCAAAAGGCTGCGTTGCATTGAATTAAATTCTGAGAAATGGAAAGCGTAAAGAATATTATTTTCTGTATAATAAAAGAAAGTCGCTCAAAAGCTGCTTCCAGTTCGAAGTTTACAGGCAATTAGTTGTCCGCGTCAGGGTGTTCTGGAAACGTTAAACGCTTAGGTTTCGGCTAAGTGTGCCGTTATTAAAATTAATTCAGGAAGCTGTCTGGAGACATCTTTTCAGCGCTCCTCGAGTAATATTGAAATGAAGGCGTGCTAAACGCCAGACAATGAAAACGCCAACTTTGACGACAACATCATTATTATTACCGAAGAATAGATGCATTCTCTAGCAAATCTGGTATCCAGGACCTGCTACGAGCAAGAGCTTCCTTTCTGTAGCCTTGCAGGAGGCCTTGGAATATAAAAATGCGCGAAGTAAATAGATACCAAATAAAAAATGGACGTCACTAATTTGATCTATATTTTTCTTTATACTTTTTACTTTATTCGCAATAATTCGATACCATTCACATAATAGAAACAAAATTTAAAATTTTCTTGAATTAATATTCCAGACACAAACCTAAACGAAATCATTTTATATGAATTAGAAATGTTAAGATTTCCTATAGGTCTCTGCATAAAGCACAAAAAGCATTCTCTATAATGCTCAAACAGGACATTTAACTTTATTTATAAATTTAACAATTTAAGCAGACATGTCTAAATTATTTCTCATCATTTTTCCATAGACTGTCGTTCCCGGTTTAATTACTTATCCTCCAGTCACAATCTAAACACCAGGTCACAGGAGAGCCAAATCCTAGCAATTCCTGCCCATAGAACATCCCACTATTCATCCTCTTTTACTGTCTCAGTCCCCCGTGAATGGAATTCTCTACCTCAGAAGATTAGGGGCTGCTACACAATAACCACTTTCAAGAAAGGCCAAACGATTTCTTACGGGCGCAGTCAAATTGAAGTTATAATTTTGATCGAGCTTAATAATTTAATTTAATTTAGGTATGACTATTATTATTATTATTATTGTTATTATTATTATTATTATTATTATTATTATTATTATTATTATTTTATTGGTGTTGTGAAGATGAAAAGAATTGTCATTGTATTATATTAATTATGTTTTATATGGTCTTGTATTGTAGTACTGTATTGCTTTGAATTGTATTATATTGTATTGTATTGTATTAATTATGTTATATTCACAGCAATGTAGTAATTTTCTATCATACTGGTTGAGTGGAAGAGAAGACCGAATGACCTTAACTCTACCAGTTGAAATAAACCACTATTGTTATTATTGTTATTATTATTATTATTATTATTATTATTATTATTATTATTATTATTAAAATAAAACCTGGAAAATACTGTATGAGAAGTTTTCCAAGTCATATCTTAACAACAATATTCCACTGTTTATACTTTAGATCAAACATTAACAAAGAAGTTTAACTTAATAATGAATCAATAATTGAAACAATGTAGTCCTGTTGTCCTATGTCTTTGCATTGTTTTATGTATAGTGACAGGCCATTACACAAGTGCAATAAATTTAAATTGATGACAAGATCCTGTTCTTAAATGACTAAACTGTCGCGCAGGCGGCCCGGGTTCGAGACCCGGTCAGATCTGGGATTTTTTATTTGAAAAATCCATAGTAACACTTGTGGTGGACAAGGTCGCAGTTGGGGTTTTTCTCGGATGTTCTTTCGTTTTTCCCCATGTTATTTATTTATTTATTTAAATTTAAATATACAGAATAAAGAATATAATTACAAAACAAACAAGAGAAATAGAAATAAAATAATACAAGCAATATAAAAAAAAGATACAGTAGTATTAAAAAAACTTGAGACCGAATGAGCAGCGCTCGTGCTCGGTCGCAGTTCAGATATAATATTAAAATAAAAAATAATAATAATAATAAAAATAAATAAGTAAAATAAAATAGGAACTAAAATGTAATTACAGCGGTAATGGAATTATATAATATAATATTAACACTAGAGAAGAATAATATCGCACGTGAAAAGTAGGACTAATATATATTTCAAAATTATAGAATACAAATATAATATAGCTTGATTAATTCATACACATAGGCTATAAATTTATTTAATCAAATTGAAGATATTAACACGTTTCTAATTTTCTTGTTATATGTTAGTGGGTTACATGTTAGAAGTTCTGGGTGTAATTTAGTTAAAGCATTGTACAACCGAGGGCCAAAATTAATGCTATGCTTTAGACCAGCAGATGTGAGACATTTAGGTTCTACTAATGTTGAATTAATATGTCGTCTTGTGTCATAATTGTGTGTCTGTAATACAAACTTATTACGATTTTTATGATAAAATTTTAATAGCGTATACTTATAAATTTGTTCAATATTAAATACATTAAATTCAGAATAAATTAATTTAGTTGGATAATCGAAACGTTTCTTCAAACAAATTTTAATTATTCGTTTTTGTAGTAAATTTAACGGACTAAGATTAATTTTTGTACTTCCACCCCAAACAATTATACCATATTGAATGATAGACTGAATAATGGCCAAATAAACATTTCGTAGAACTCTAATAGGTAAGTAGCATCGAAGATTAACGAATTTATAAATTGTTTTACGAAGCCTCTTACAAAGATAAGTAATGTGATGAGGCCATTTTAAATTCTGATCAATAATGATACCCAGATATTTGACATACGTGGCTTCTTTCAAAGGTGGACATTTACAACTTTTGGGATCTAAACAATTTTCACTGTATTTCATGTTGAAGATATACCGATAAGCTATCACAATTTGACTATAATTATGTGTGTGTATTCCGCCTTTGCTTATCATACAATTAACTGAATGAATTAATTAGTCATATTTTCTCATTAACGTTTTCGGTACGTAAATTGTACCATCTTCAGATGTATGTATATGATGCTAATTGTTAACCAAGCCTATGGGTACAGGTATCGTGGACTTAAATGATCAGTGTTTTTGTGCGTACTGTGCGATGTCGGTGAAGTGTTGTCATGATTACATAAATGATTACCTTAACTCTTATATACTATTTGCTGGTACAACACTTTATCAAAATTAAATTAGAATGTTTCAGTCAATATTTAAAACACTATTTAAAAAACACTGTTTAAAAAACACTGTTTAAAACTGTTTAAAAGCACATCGTTTTTACATCACTTTAAATATATGAAGTATGTGATCACTTATTGTGTGGTGTTTGCCGGTGTGAAGTTAAATGAGGCAGTTGTGGTGATCTTGTTATTTAGCGTTGAGCTGGACGCAGTATCGTAACATGGCTATGTTTGTTTATGTAATCATGACAACACTTCACCGACATAGCACAGTATGCACAAAAACACTGATCATTTAATTCCACGATACATGTACCCATAGGCTTGGTCAACAATTAGCATCATATACATACATCTGAAGATGGTACAATTTACGTACCGAAAACGTTAATGAGAAAATATGAGTAACTAATTCATTCAGTTAATTGTATGATAAGCAAAGGCGGAATACACACACATAATTATAGTCAAATTTTCACTGTGTATTATTAGTCTATATTTATCGCTAAATTTTAAATTTTGAACACTGGCAGCTGTTAACGAAAAAGGAACTAAAGTTGATTTAGATATATTTAAAGAAAGGAAGTTGGAATTAAGCCATTTTTTAACAATGTTAGCACCTATGTTAGGGATCTACATCATTCCGTCACTATGTCTCCATTTCGTCATCTTTCCATAGCATTCCTCAAACGCCGGCTGGCGACGCACGGAGTGGGCTGGCCTAGGGACGAGGGATGTAACGAACCTTAGTGTAGTCAGCCGGTGTGGGTTTGGAAATGCGTTTAGCTTGAGGATTAGCGCAGGAGATCGTAACAGGCCGTGGAGCTGGGCCATGGTGCCCCCCTCCCGTAAATTCAATTCAATGCAATCCAAGTTCTCAGATGACTAAGTAATGTAGTATTTACCAATTCGGAAGACGAATTAAAAATGACTATGCATTAATAAACAAAACAATAACATGAGAATCTCCGAAAGGAAAACGAAATGAATAGCATTTATGGGAACAGGACTGCATAAAGTAACGATCAATAATACACCGACAGAAGGGGTGACCACTTTTGATTAAGGCTACTTGGGATTCAATGTGTGGATCATAAAAGGAACGAAATTAACACGAATCTGAACAGGATTCATAGTATGTGTGAAACAATGAATGGACACTAAGGTACCAAAGCTGATTCCATAGGCCAGTGATGTCAAAGCAAGCGCATTTTTCTAACCTTGACGTCGTGCGCGGGCATCAAGCGCTAAGTACGGAAAGAGGAAGGGTTGTGGATATCAATAAGCAGCCTGTTGGATTAAGAAAACAGTGGTGAACAAACTTCATACGTAACGTGACATTTTATGTCGTTATTTTTATATGGATTCTTTCTGTTTGATATTACCTATATTGTCTTTAAAACAAAAGTACTAACACCAATTTCTTAATATTGCAGTTGTGTTTTAAATCTTAATAACATAATAGAGAGTTAAGAAGGAATATTCACATAAATTCCGTAGTAGTACAACTATACTGTTCTAAATGGATGAAACACATCATTCATAAAGAAAGTGAGATCCCCAAAAAAGAGACAGTGTATGACATGATAAGTTGGAATAATATTGATGGTACCTTTAGCCTTATATAAGTAATCAATAAACCAATCAAAAAATATTACAGTACAAAGCAAAGTTACCTAGGTGCTGTATATCTTTTAAGTGTAACTAATATTCCATAACAAAACTCTTATCGCATTATGCTTTTAAAGTGATATTGGTGAGCAACTTCCTATCATCAGAATATTAAATTAGTTTCTCGAAACCTGCTGAAGATATAGAACTGAAATTTTTACAACACATGGACATGTATCTTTTGCTTATTATGTAACAGTAGTTGCTTTGTTAATTCATTTCCTTACAAACAATTTCCATGCTAATATTTTCAAAATTGTCAATACCGTACACTATATTCTGTAATACGTATTTACGGTATAGCCTATTATATTTACGTAAACATCCTGTAAGGCTACTAAATAAGTAGGCCTATATCTGAAAATTTCACTCTTCTATAAAAAAAGTTGAGAAAATATTTCTTTTGAATAAACAAATCAAACTTATGAAAAATGAGCATTAAAATTAAAACTTGCATTCTTATAATGCACTTATACGTCTCAGACAAATCTAAAAATTACCATGGATACAGTTTTAATAAGTTCTCTTCCCTTTATCTATTGAATCAGTGCTGGCTATCCCTGAATATAGCTCGAACAAGCGGCATATACTACTTCTTTCTTCTGTCTCTCTCCTTTCCGCTGTAAAGCGCTCAGGCTCTCCTGAGCTCTAAAGCGCGCGCTTGCTCCTATGAGCATCAATTGACATGACTGCCATAGACCATTGCGGTGCTCTAAAACAATATTCACTGGAAATCACAACCAACTGTATTAGATGTAGGAACGTGTCCTGTTTGATCTCCCTCATACCGTGGTTGTGAACATAGCCAAGGTGGTCAGTTGCAGGACAAAACTTGCATGTGACTGAGACTTCTCCACAAATTACAAGGTGTAAGGTTGCAATTCTAGTGTTCGTAGAATTTGTCTCACAATTATTGTCGCACAATTATTTTGTTTCATTTAAAAATTCGCATATTATTGAAACACTTCTAACTTGGTAATTGCTACTCGAGCCACAGTACAAAAATGAAATACTGGTACAAAAGTAAATACATTATATAACACTATAAATAAATAGACAAACTCAATTTGACTCCTGTAGAGGGTGGGAGAACCTATTACATTGATTCACAGAGGTAATAGAGCAAGTCAATGCGAACAATTTTGTTAAGTATGTTTTTTGATACGTTCAATAATTTTGAGAATACGAAATGTACACTGTTGCAGCGCTGGAAAGAGTAGTAGTGCTCCTTGAGGTCATCGCTCCGCAGTGGGGGTTTTCCTCGTAATACTTGTGAACAAATCATACATTTAATATTCTCATCATGTTGACAGCAAAAAAATGCGTCCTCCCATCCTACTTGGAACTTTCGTACATGGTTTCGAGAGAGACATATGCCACTCGCAGGTCAGAGACAAATACAAATGGAACGGAGTTTGACTCCAGTGAGTGAGAGGGTGGGGGTTGGCGGATGTTAGAAGCAAGCGAAATGCACAGCTATCACTGCGAGCCACAATGTCTCGCGAGTCACTTTCTCGCCACGGCTGCTTTTTAGGAATGAAGACTATTGTGTTACGCTACAGGTAAATTTCAATTTCAATTCTGGAAATAGTTCGTTGTTTTCTTTATGATTAAAAAGAATTATCTCAGGAGAGGTAACTGTCAATTTTGATCTTAGAGTTAATTATTCACACATCAAGAAATATAGACGCCTTGTGTTAAAAATAGAATGTAACCTTGCAACAGAATTTATAACTTGTCAATTATTCATGCGTAAATGTTATTAAAATAATTCCTTTCTCTAGAGACATATGCAAGTGTAAAGAAGATAGAAATGTATAACTGCGTTATGACTTTTTAGGCACTGGTTGGAGAAGACATTAATAGAACCTCGGCAAATATCAGTCCACGTCTTATAATGAAGGAAAGAAAAACATTCCGAGGATTAATGAAAAAGGAAACAGACCAGCCGCAAATTAATGGAGACAAATTCAACAATCTAAAAGAGATCCCTCTCTTCTTAATCAGTTTTGTTTACACGAAAAATGGGTTCCTGTGCCGTGCTAAGAGACCGTCAGTGTCATCTTGTTCTAATTGCAACATATATGATTATTTATTCTAGCGTCATCACTAATCTCTCTATTCCAGTGCTTGATTTCATTGCTCCGTGAAACGTTCGCGGTAGAGATACTTTTCGTGGAGGTCAAGTTTCTAAGACAAATCCCACTCACTGCAGGTCCATTTCTGTTCAGATCCACAGCTTTCATATCCACTAATGTAATCTTCAGTTTACCGTTGTGGAATGTTAAATGTTATGATTTGTTTAACGACGCTCGCAACTGCAGAGGTTATATCAGCGTCGCCGGATGTGCCAGAATTTTGTCCCGCAGGACTTCTTTTACATGCCAGTAAATCTACTGACATGAGCCTGTCGCATTTAAGTACATGTAAATGTCATCGACCTGGCCCGGGATCGAACCCGTAACCTTGGGCATAGTAGGCCAACGCTATACCAACTCGCTAACCAGATCGACTACCTTTGTGGAGTAACGGTTAGCATGCCTGACTGAGAAAACAGTGGGCTCGGGTCCAAATCCTGATTGAGACAAGGTAACTTGTTGAAGTTTTTTCCGAAGTTTTCCTTGAACCAATTGAAGCAGAATCGCTGGGTAACTTTCGACATTGGACCTCGGAAATATACTACTGACATGAGCCTGTCGCATTTAAGTACACGTAAATGTCATCGACCTGGCCCGGGATCGAACCCGCAACCTTGGGCATAGTAGGCCAGCGCTATACCAACTCGCTAACCAGATCGACTACCTTTGTGGAGTAACGGTTAAAATGCCTGACTGAGAAAAGAGTGGGCCCGGGTCCAAATCCTGATTGAGACAAGGTAACTTGTTGAAGTTTTTTTCCGAAGTTTTCCTTGAACCAATTGAAGCAGAATCGCTGGGTAACTTTCGACATTGGACCTCGGAAATATTTCAACATCATAATTACACTTCCCTTCTTTCATTATCATCATCATCATTATTTCCGTTTCTTCAACTTATTTCGAGCTCCTTGCTCCGATGTGCAAAGTAGCGCATAAGTCGCCGTATACGTAGATGTTGCCTTTTCATTTACATTAATTAATATTCAAGGTTTTAATTTTGCTTTTTTTGTCTTTGCAGTTGTCCAGTTTGGCAGTTACTTGACAGTTTCAAAGATGCCACTGACGTTGCAGGATAGAACTGAAGTAATGGTCCTTGTGGGCGACAATACGACCCGGAAGGTTGATCATCCCATCACAATAACACTGTTGCTAAGTTGAGAGCTAAGTTTAAGGACACGGTAGTGTTGAAGACAAGAATAGTAGTGGACGTTCGAAGACAGCAACTGACGAACAGACGTCGACATTTATCGTCACGTCCATCGTTGAAAGCCCGAAGAAGATTATACCAGTCAACTTTCAAGGGGGGCATGTGTACGCCATCGGAGCATCCAGCGAATACTCAAAGTGAATCAATGACATCCCTACAGCGACAGTGAATTGACACTAAATTCCCAGGGCACTGGATCGGGAGACGAGGTCCTATCGAGTGGCCACCGCGTTCGCCTGACCTGACCTCAATGGACTTTCACCTGTGGGGTCACGTCAAATCCAAGGTGTACGAAGAGAAAGTAACTTGGGTCACCTCACAGCGCATCGAAGCGGCAAGTCATGCCATCACTGTGGGCACCCTCCAAGAAGTGCAGGATGATTGGATGGATCCGATTAACCAGAGCATGGCGTGTGACGGAGGTCACATCAAGAATACTCTTTAACAGCAGAACTCATTCAAGCACTGTATGCTTTGTAATACATGTCACTAAATAAATGTAAATTGCTGCTTATGCGCCAACCTGTACAGTCGGCTGTGGGCAGCACAACTTGGACCCCTTGGTATGTGGTCATTAGTTACTGGAGGCAGTGAAAAGTATCGTAGGTTCTCCCATTGGCTCATAGTAGCTCGTGGAAACGGGGCTGAAGAATCGCGATGAGGCCTACAAGGATAGATAAAGGGAATCTGCAGGCTGTAGGAGTTCGGAGAGTTCGGGGGCGACCCGTAGGGTAATTCGAAACCCGGGGGCCTTAGGAAAAGCACATCATTCCATCCCAGGTAGTACAATGGGCCCATCCAAGCGGCCTACGTGCGAGGGCAGTCCCCAGCTCGTGTCCCTGCCCTCAGGGGCGACTAACAGAATGCAATGTTCCTATATACACAATACCCGCTTATATAATACCCATACTGTAATGGACTTCGAGTTGAGGGCTGCGGCTGCCGAGTCCCCTGCTGCATTAATTGAAAGCTATCTCCTCTATTCCTGCCAGTCCATCGGGAGAGAAGTTGTTTCTTGGATCTGAAGACCGCTTACAACACTCGGGAAGACCCACAAGACAGAAATGATGTTGGATATCTCGTTCGAGTGAATCGATGATCTATTGAACGTTTGATGGTATTCTAAATACTATTATACCCGATGTAATGGAGTTAGCGTTGTACAGGGAATATCTTTTAACTGTCCCGGAAAGTTGGAATTTCCCGGTCACGGTAGCAGGGCGCCTGAGTCCCGCCATGCGTGCAGGCAAGCAATGTACAGTTATTTGTACTGACCTAGCTCATATTTTATGTTCCCCGTTGACTGCTACACATTGCTGACACCTTCTTATAAAATTATTATTAACTTTCACAAGGTCAGCAGCACTGATTGACTCCATTTAAGCTCTTATGTAGTTTATACCATCAGTTATTGAACCTGTTTCTTTAAAATTCTTAGCTAGACTTTTTTTATTGTTTTTACACAATGTTCGAGTCTGTTTGGAAATTTGTGTCGGAACTCGCATCGTGTTTTTGCACAATATTTTCTATATTTTATGTAAGTATTATAAATATACCGGGTGACTCTTCTCATCCTGCGGATTGGTAACTAGGCAAACCTGCATTTTACAGACGATGGGAAATGCAGGTGCACACCAGCCCATTCGATAAGGCTACGATGGTAATGCGCAACGGCTAACACGCTGGATTGTCCCGGTGCAGGTCCGGGTTCAAATCACGGCTCTGGATACATACTTTTTTGTCATTATCTACGTGTGTTTTGAGAACGTTCTAGAAAAGCATGTTTTCTGTCCGAATGCGTTGAACGTTCTAGACATTGAATTTGCCTATTACATAGCTGGTTCCAGCCGCTTGTGCTCAGTGCGGTACGTAGCAGTCAATTCGGCCCAAAGTTATACGACTCAGGGGACTGTGTTTACGGTATAGTCTGTAAAACGCCGGTACTGCATAACTTCTCAATCTGCAGGATGAGAAGATTCATCCGGTATACACGCTCACGTAATGAAAATTGCATTGGAACTAAACACTTCACACACTAGTCACTAACTTCACACAAATAATTCAACAACTCAGAAACTAAAGAGAATTGGAGTATGTATGCACCCCGTAAGGCATTCAGTCTAGCACTGAGACCGCCAACCGGGAACTGCGTCACCAGCGTGTTAGTCACAAGGCCGCCTGGGAGCGAGAAGTGGCAACTCTCCGGGACAGTTAAAAGATATTCCCCGTATATAGAAAAAACCTACGTAAGGGGAATACAGATCAGCAGAAGAAGTAGGGCGAGACCACCTAGATTCGAATCTGAAATATGGAATGATTGTTATCAAGTTCTGACAATGAAAATCAGACAGCCAACAACGAGCTAATTATGCCGATTTCGGTTTCGATAATAGATTTAAAACAATTATTATACAAGACGCGTCAATTTTGAAATGTATGGAGTTCGCTACGAAATACAAAAGCAATACCGGAACTACCATTTTTCAACTGACTAACAGTTACAAAAATATTACACAGTCTTTTAAAAATCATACGTCCTGGATACACACGTAAAGAAAATACGAGTAATTCAGAGTTACTCTGTATGCAGGAATAAAGATAAAATAGCAAAGGAATTGAATTATATTAGGCCTACATCTGTGTTGTCTCGGTAAAGACAGATAAGTCATAAAAATGAGTTTGGATATGAATGAAAATTAAACTTGGAACCATTATACCAAATAATTTTCTACACAAATAAAACACATCAACTGCTAGTGTTCTTTTGATTTTTGCACACTCACTTGCATAAATTAACTTCTATGTTCAACAGGGCAAAAAAATTCACCTGCACAAAAAATGACTTATCCCCCTCTAGCCGATCACCTCAGATATGGTCTCGAGCTTTCTGAAGATGCGTTATTTACTTACCTACTGGCTTTTAAGGAACCCGGAGGTTCATTGCCGCCCTCACATAAGCCCGCTATTGGTCCCTATCCTGAGCAAGATCAATACACTCTCTATCATCATATCCCACCTCCCTCAAATCCATTTTAGTATTATCTTCCATCTACGTCTCGGCTTTCCCAGAGGTATTTTTCCCTCCGGCCTCTAACTAACACTCTATATGCAGTTCTGGATTCGCCCATACATGCTACATGCCCTGCCCATCTCAGATGTCTGGATTTAATGTTCCTAATTATGTCAGGTGAAGACTACAATGCGTGCAGGTCTGTGTTGTGTAACTTTCTCCATTCTCCTGTAACTTCATCCCTCTTAGCACCAAATATTTTCCTAAGGACCTTATTCTCACACACCCTTAACCTATGTTCCTCTCTCAAAGTGAGAGTCGAAGTTTCACAACCATACAGAACAATCGGTAATATAACTGTTTTACAAATTCTAACTTTCAGATTTTTTGACAGCAGACTGGATGATAAAAGCTTCTCAACCGAATAATAACAGGCATTTCCCACATTTAGTGTGTGTTTAATTTCCTCCCGAGTGTCATTTATATTTGTTACTGTTGCTCCCAGGTATTTGAATTTTTCCACCTCTTCAAAGGATAAATTTTCAATTTGTATATTTCCATTTCGTACAATATTCTGGTCACAAGACATAATCATATACTTTGTCTTTTTGGGATTTACTTCCAAACCTATCTCTTTACTTGCTTCCAGTAAAATTCCCGTGTTTTCCCTAATCGTTTGTGGATTTTACTCCTAACATATTCACGTCATCCGCATAGACAAGCAGTTGATGTAACCCGTTTAATCTGAAGAAGCGTTGCTGACACAAAATTAATATAATTATGTAATATTCTTCAAGGAAATTAATCATTTTTACTTCACCCAATAATATGCTTTTCATGTAGAATACGTCTTTCCTCGAACTCGGTGTCTCGCTAGGTGAGCTGTTCTGTGATGCGACGTTGCACCTGCTCGCATCGTGCAGTAGCTTGAAATTACAGGTGTTTCGTTGAATTAAATTTACACAAAAACCGTCCACGCTATTGAAATATATCAGAGAGATAAATTATTTCTTATTAGATTTCCTATCGATATGGATAAGAATCACGGCCCTACTCGCAATAGTTACCGAATAAGAAGAACTTAAAAACGCAGAACTTTACACTCTTTATCTTTACTCTTTCAAATTCTGCACACTTCAACACCAAATTACCTTTCGTCTCGTTTCTGTTGTCTATACTCTAACCACGACGTAAATACCAGATCACTTATCTGTGGCGCGTTAAGTATACCTCTTCATAGAACATCTCGTTATTCATCATCTTTTACAGTATCCACCTCGTGTCAATGGACTTCCCTGTCACAAAGTATTAGGGGATGCAAGACAATAAACACTTTTAAAAACAGCTTAAACGATAACCTTCTTAGCATTTCACTCCAATCATACTGACTTGAACTATCACTGACTACAATGTTACTCCTTCCTTTAGACATGCATCCTGATAGTGCTGTATTTTCAAAATTGTCTCATAATAATCTCTTTCTATTATATAACATTATTTGAAATATATTAACATTCTATGTATTTTAGCTTAATTCTGCTACATAGTTTGTATTTCAGTGTTTAATTAATAGTTGATAGTATTTTGTTGTTTAATTCGTAAATAAATCTTCTATATATGTAACTCTTATATAAATCAAATTGTTGAATTCTTTGTAAGTTCATACATACGTATGTATACTTTTTGCTGGTTGAGTGGAAGAGAAGGACTTACGGCCTTAACTCTGCCAGCTAAAATAAATTATTATTATTATTATTATTATTATTATTATTATTATTGAACGGGTTACATCAGCTTCTTGTCTATGCGGATGACGTGAATATGTTAGGAGAAAATCCACAAACGATTAGGGAAAACACGGAAATTCTAGTTGAAGCAAGTAAAGCGATTGGGTTGGAAGTAAATCCCGAAAACACTAAGTACATGATTATGTCTCGTGACCAGAATATAATACGAAATGGAACTATGAAAATTGGAGATTTATCCTTCCAAGAGGTGGAAAAATTCAAATATCTTGGAGCAACAATAACAAACATAAATGACACTCAAGAGGAAATTAAACGCAGAATAAATAAATGTGGGAAATGCCTGTTATTATTCGGTTGAGAAGCTTTTGTCATCTAGTCTTCTGTAAAAAAAATCTGAAAGTTACAATTTATAAAACAGTTATATTACCGGTTGTTCTGTATGGTTTTGAAACTTGGACTCTGACTTTGAGAGAGGAACAGAGATTGAGGGTGTTTGAGAATAAGGTTCTTAGGAAAATAATTAAGGGCTAAGAGGGATGAAGTTACAGGAGAATGGAGAAAGTTACACAACACAGAACTGCACGCATTGTATTCTTCACCTGATATAATTAGGACCATAAAATCTGGATGTTTGAGATGGGCAGGACATGTAGCACGTATGGGCGAATCCAGAACTGCATATAGAGTGTTAGTTGGGAGGCGGGAGGGCAAAAGACCTTTGGGGAGGCCTAGACGTAGATGGGAAGATAATATTAAAATGGATTTGAGGGAGGTAGGATATGATGGTAGAGACTGGATTAATCTTGCTGAGGATAGGGACCAATGGCGGGCTTATGTGAGGGCGGCAATGAATCCCCAGGTTCCTTAAAAGTCAGTAAGTATTATTATTATTATTATTATTATTATTATTATTATTATTATTATTATTATTATTATTATAAGAGATTGTTACGCATTTACGTCCAAACCTGTGGAGTAACGGTTAGCGTGTCTGGCCGCGAAGCCAGGTGGCCCGGGTTCGATTCCCGGTCGGGGCAAGTTACCTGGCTGAGGCTTTTTCCGGGGTTTTCCCTCAACCCAATATGAGCAAATGCTGGGTAACTTTCGGTGCTGGACCCCGGAATCATTTCACCGGCATTATCACCTTCATCTCATTCAGACGCTAAATAACCTAAGGTGTTGATAAAGCGTCGTAAAATAACCTAGTAAAATAAACATTTACTATTTGCTCTGAAAACCTGCAAGGCTATTTCACTTCCACTGTGTGTAATGAATGAAAATATTGTAACATGACGAAAGACTAATACTTGAACGAAGAAAATGAGACATACATAACGATGGAATAAAGTGCCTGGAGCACCGTGTTCAAACGCAATGCGTTGCTTTGAAGGTTGTATCCGGCTTCACAAAGATGTGGGCGGCGATGAGACGCACTCAAGTGATTCTAAAGACAAAAATATGACCTGCGGTATAAGGACCTGCAGCTTAGTGGACAGCCTAAGACTCTTCTCCAACAAGAGGCTTCGATTGAGAGAAAACTCCTTCTGTGGGATTAAGAACAGAATCCAAAGTGGCAGAAATGGCGAAGATGAGTCCCCTAATCGGTGAAGCGGTGACTATCCCCAGGAGGCATGTCATCGCAGAAGTGGGTCAGGCACGCTTGGAAATGACGTCCGCATAAGACGACTTAATCCCTGTCTTGCTGGGAACTCGTAATTGAAAGTTCTGGAATAAAGGTATTGGACGAACAGTGCCATGGGTACACTGATTAGTTGTTTGTGAAGGGGACACTCCACTAAAACGACAACTTTTTTTTCTGTATCATTATTAACTAAATTTTAGAGCATGTTTACTATGTAAAGCACTAACAAAATCCAAATTTTGAACACCGAAAGGTTTTTTAGTTTGGCTTTTGATTTTTTATTGTTTTCTATTCTTCTTAAAATATTTCCAAACCCAAGTTTTTATTAGGCGATGTCAATGTTTAAGCTTACAAGCAAACATTCTTATAGGGACAGATAAAAAAGTTACTTTTTCTTCTATCACGTTAATAATGTCATAAGAAGTGTTTATACAAATTTTGTCCACTCGACCGCAATTACAACCCCATGTTCACACCCGTGGAGTAACTGTCAGCGCGTCTGGCCGCGAAACCAGGTGGCCCGGGTTCGAATCCCGGTCGGGGAAAGTTGCCTGGTTGAGGTTTTTTCCGGGATTTTCCCTCAACCCAATAAGAGCAAATGCTGGGTAACTTTCAGTGTCGGACCTCGGATTCATTTCACTGGCATTATCACCTTCATATCATTCAGACGCTAAATAACCTTAGATGTTGATACAGCGTCGTAAAATAACCCAATAAAAATAAAAAAAAAGTAATAATAAAAAACAACCCCGTCCGTTTACACAAAAAAGCACAACTGGATGCAAGATTTAATGAAACAAATACAGCAATTGGTGGGATATTTGTCAACATATCCCCCACTGGAATTGAAACATTTGTCATACCATGGGACCAATTTTTGTATCCTTGTGTCGTAGAAGTCAGCCGCCTGGGATTGAAACCAGCGTTTGATAGCCGTCTGCACCTCTCTGTCGATCCCATGTTATGACAAATATCTCAATTCCGGTGGGAAATATGTTGAAAAATAGCTAAGCAGTTGCTGTGTCTGTTCCAATAATTTTTTCCAATGAAATTGCGTTTTCTTTCTGTTAACGACCCCTGGCGAACTTATTTTTTGCGGCTCTCGTAATTGCGGTCGAGTGGCTAAAATTTGTATAAGCACTTTCGACATTATTAACATATGTATATGTAATGAAAGAAAACCTTTTTTATCAACTGTCCCCATCAGAATGTTTTCTTGTTAGTTTTTATTGGTCACATTCACAAGATATAGATTAACATTTCTATGCATTCATTTTGTTAAATATCTCATTTATTCAATTTTGAAATTTTTTTGAAAATTTAAAAATGTTATTTTTCCTATAATTCAAGAAAAAAAAATCAACTAGCAGCATTTCACACAAAACAAATGCAAAGAAACATGCAGCTACATCATAAATACTTGCAGTAAAAATTTCATCCAGATTGATTAATATTTGGCACAAAAAAGTTGGTATTGGAAAAAGAAAAATAAAGTTCCGGATAAATTGATTTGAAAGTAAAATTAATATTTATGTAAATTAAAATTCTCCTCCGCTACATTCATCTAGTAACTTCAAGGAGCCAACTTTAGAAAAAAAATACTATATTTATAATCAGGAATTTATAAAAAAAATTATTTGATGAAAAATTAAGTTTGACAGCTCTTTAAATGACACGCCCTCTTACAGCCTTAAATTAAAAAAAAATTAAAGATATGTGTAATCATAATTGAACTAAATCCAATTGGGTTATGAATATATGCACTATAACGGAGTTTAGTGAAATAGCTAATAATATATATTTCTTTGCAAAATTTTCATGATTTTCATTCGAATCTCGCCTTAAGTTGCAACTGAATAATGAAGGTAACAACGAATATGAGTGCAAAGATGATTATTGTGATGGAACTGTTAATAGTGGTGATGTTAATAATGATGTTGATGATAAAAGTGATGTTGACGATGGTACTGGTGCTTATGGTAGGGAAGATTGTGTATTTAATGTTTATAATGGCTCTTTGGGGTGACTTAAAATTATCTCAAGTCACTTATACGAGATTGACTCATTGTTCTTGCTGTTTATAAAATGAAATAGACAAGAGATAAGGATAGGACTAATTAATTTTTTCTCCATTTCAATTTCACAGAATTCATTTCTACATAGTAAACATTTTATGTATGTATTTATTTATTTAACTAGCTAACGAGTACAAATTAAATTTATAAAAAGAATGTTTCTAGCCACTACCGGAAGAGCCAGGCTCGTGTACGGTGTGGTCTTAGTCAATAATATAGAAAAAAATGTACAAGGACAGTTTACTAAATACAGTAAGTAACTTAATTCAAACCAATAAATGACACAAGAGCAAGAATAAAGAAGAAAGAGAAAAAGAGAGAAAAATACACATTTAATATAAATTGACAATCCGACAGAAGCCAGCGATATTCAATAAAACATGAATATAGTCGACAGAAATAAAAGGTAAAAATAATACATTTGTTAATATTAAATACCATGCATAATTTTACAAATTTCTTTTTTAAAAGCTTCAATTTTAATATATTACAAATTTGGAAAATGGTTTGCAATTTTATTATAAAGTCTTGGGCCGAAACTAGCACCATGTTTAAGAGCTGCACTTGTATGACATTTAGGCTCAATTAATGGGAAAGTAGACTTTTGTCTTCGAGTACGATATTCATATCGATTAGATTTATGTTTTACATACATCTCTGAGTAGGAATTTGCTTCTTTCTGTACATGGCCTGTAGCTATCAAGTGATATGAGAGAGTTGATGTTCAGCATCTTTGTACACAATATTTCGGAAAACTCGATAAAAAACACATTCACGAAGAGGATTTCTAAATTTTTCTTAATCTGAACTGTTTCCATGAACCGATCATTGTCAGATAGGTATGGAGCTTTCGTTCTTTTTTGGATTGGGCCCAGTATAAGAGATGTGCTTTATGTCCACCACTATGATAAGAGTATGTAAGTATAGATAGTGTCAAATGAATGTAGAGAGCAAACTTCGTTTTTAAGCTAACGGCAGAACACTTTGGTTAAAAGCTTAAATTATCTAGCTTAGTATCATTAAGGCACATCAAACGTGTTGACACAGAAACAATCTTTTGTCCACTGTCACCCGGTAATTATTTCATATCAACAGAGTTAAGTAAGTTTACTTTTATCTGTCAGTATATTGATAATTGTAGGTCTTATTCTCTATGATATTTTGTAACATTTATTGACTAACTTTTTCTGCATTAGTTGCCACTTTTTCAATTTTAATTCATAATTTGATATTGATTTCAGCCAAAAAGATGTCGGTAAGAGATAATGATATGAAAAGTGTTAATATTATAGCAGGGTAATAGAAGTAACTAAAATATTGGTGGATATTTTTTCACAGCAGCTATATAAAAATATAATACCGTGTGTCGAATCTCGAACTGTGGTTCCATTTAATTATTAGTATTCATACAAATCTGGCTTTCAAGTAGAAGCTCCCTATGAAGCAGGCTTGAATAATTTCAAGGAAACGGTCCCGGGATCGATACCCGACCCCGTAACAATTTTTCCCTTGAAATTATTAGTTTCAGTTGGCTAAACATGATTTACGTACTTTTTTTGTTAAAGATTTGTTAATGACGGAGAAAAATTTGCTCCAACGCCGGAAATCGAACCCAGGGGCCCCAGCTCTACGCACTGGGTGCTCTACCACTGAGCTACGAAGAAGCTCAATCCACAGCACCGGTTTTTCCCTTTGTGGCCTTACTCCATGTTCGATATATGTTATGTCAGGGCTGGGCACCAAGAGCGAATTCTACTCTCTCACGGGGAGCCATATGACTTCTCTTCATCCCCTTTCTTCCCCGCCGAGCACCGCGCAGCGTTGATGCCGTTGTGGATGAATATGAAGCGTCCCCGTTTAGAGTTTGGAATCGCTCCCGGTGCCCAGCCCTGTGTTATGTCATCAAGCGAAGAGCACACTCATATGAGTGGCGGTCGGACCCCACAGTTTCTTTGCACTGTTGGGCCATTAGTCTATGTAAAGATTATTAATTTCTTGTTGTAGAGATGGGGATCTGGGTCCGATCCCCGGCGCCGCAGTGAATTTTTGTCAGTCATTAACAAATAATAACCATAACAGAGAATTTCGTAGAACCAAAAAATTAATAATCTTTACATGATTTACTTTGTCTAATGAAAGAGGATACTGAAATTGTTTGTGGACACCTATCTTAAAACAATGATGTCAAAATTTCCTATGAAATGTTATATTTTGTGAGATACGTAATAAATGAACGAATAAACACACAAATAAATAAATAAATAAATAAATAAATAAATAAGAAATAAATAGATAAATAAATAAAGTAAATAAATAAATAAGTAAATAAATAAATAAATAAATAGGCAGGCAGGCAGATAGACGGACGGACGGAGGACAGACAGACAGACAGAGAGACAGACAGAGACAGACAGACAGACAGAAAGAACAAACAGACAGATAGATAGATAGATAGATAGATAGATAGATAGATAGATAGATATAGAGATAGATAGATAGATAGATAGATAGATAGATAGATAGATAGATAGATAGATGGATGGATGGATGGATGGATGGATGGATGGATGGATGGATGGATGGATGGATGGATGGATGGATGGATGGATGGATGGATGGATGGATGGATGGATGGACGGGCGGGCGGGCGGGCGGGCGGGCGGGCGGGCGGGCGGGCGGACAGACAGACAGACAGACAGACAGACAGACAGACAGACAGACAGACAGACAGACAGACAGACAGACAGACAGACAGACAGACAGACAGACAGACAGACAGACAGACAGATAGATAGATAGATAGATAGATAGATAGATAGATAGATAGATATGTTAAAATAATTGTGTCCCCCACGGTTTAAACTCTTTATCCAGTTTCTACCCCAAAATTAGGTACGGTGCTACCAAATATTTTCAGAGTCGTCCAACAGTTCGTCCTTCTACTAATTTTACCGCGATTTGCTGTCCAATAATGTCATGTATTGTTTCTAATTGGAATTATATCATTTTAGTAAGTCACTTATAGAGTCCTAAAGATTATAATTAATTTCTTTTTTATTTACTGTATTCTTTATTGTGAAATGCGTTTGCTATCAGTGTTCTTAAATAAGCCTATTTCATTTCAGTTGCTCTCAGTTGATTAGACTCCTCTCTTAATATCCACATTTACAAGTTATTATAACAGTGCGGAATTATTGGTTCTTTATGACGTGAAAACATTTCTCCCTTACACATTAAGTAGATCTCTTCATAATATACCACAGAAATATTTAAATGTATCAATATCTGTACACGTGTTTGCTGCCTCAACAGCTCATTTCGCATTCCAGATACTTAAATCCAATAATCAATCTGAAATATAAAATTGGCCGCATAATGAAGGCAACGGACTGGAACTACTTTACTGAAGTTTTCGCATTTTTGGTTGCGGAATGCTTCACTACGCTCATTACACTCCGCAATATGGAAAGCGGGAGTGGAAAGAAATGGAGGTATGGAAAAAAGTAAAAGAATGATAAACACAGGATATAAGAGGAAAGTTTGCTCTGCCTGTGTTTAATTTCGGAAAAAGCTACTCCATCGTAACACGTCCTGGTTTCCGCACCGCTGGGGTCGGTTAATAGTTTAAAACGTGCAGAGTCGGACTGGAAAGCTTCCAGCACCAGAAATACGGGGCAATAGTAATAAGTCTGGGTACGAAACAAAAGCTCATATCAGACTGATTAAATAATCAACAACTCTACCTCAACTGTACTTACACCATGCCAGAAAAATTAATTTCTTATATATGATAATAATCTATAATAAATATTTAGATTTTTACATGTATTATTATTATTTATCAGGGCCCAGATTTTGGTGACATGTCTTCTTCTTTTTTTCCTCATGCAGTTGGCCTATGCATTGTTCTCAGGTATTAAAGTCCTCAACACGAACCTCTGTTTATAAAAATACACTAGTCTGCGATGAAATTCCTGCTTCCAAAGTTTTAATGTTTTTAGGGCATTTTTAGCATGCTGAAATCAAATTCAAAGCCAAGAAGTTCCGATCACGTACCATTTTTTGTTATTTCAATTTTCTTATAATATATTACGACAATTTATAGCGTAATTATTTAAACTGTAATACTTTAACATATGTAGGTTTAGTATGTTAGGACATGAAAACCAAATGTATTCAATATATGTTTAAGCTGTTTATATTGAAAACCAAGGACACTGGATGTTTCTTAGCAGATAGGGGGTGCAAGCACATAAGGAAGTTAGGGCGAAATAACGTGCAGCCTTGTCATTATTTTTATTTGTGAAAGATAGAAATGTCGGCCACTCCTTGGTGAGAGACTGAACTCAACTCGTCTAGTTTCTCTCACATTTCATTAGTCTGCGTTTCAACTGGAAACGAAACGAAATCAGTTTGAAGCTTTATTGTGGAGTAGAATGTTGAAAGTTTTTAGTTGAGTAAGAAAGTATTTAATATGTTGCATCGAGGATGTCTAAATAATCCAGACCACTTTTGTTATATAACTTATGTAGGATTGCCTAAGCAGAGGTGTATTATTACAGATTTTGTGAAAAAGTCATACCATGTCTATTTTGGAATCAAACTTGGAGACCAAAGTAAAGGTTGGGCACCACATAAAGTATGTAGAGTATGCACTGAAGAACTTCGTCATTTGATTAATTGAAGAAGACAGTTGCTATCTTTTGGAGTACCTATGGTTTGGAGAGAGCAGTCGAACCATAGTAATGACTGCTACTTCTGTTCGTGTGATGTGAAGGGGTACGATTCTAAACATAAAAATCAATCGTGTATTCAGTTGTTCGGTCAGCCATTTTACTTGTGCCTAATGTAACAATCCCTGTGTGACCAGAAAATCTTAAACAAACATCATTCTATTGGTACTGACAACGTGAAATAGGTTTTAAATACTTTTTTTCCAAAGATTATAATCTTGTATATTGCAGTAATGTGAAAGAATTTATGCTAAAATTTGGACTTCCAAACGATGACCTAAGTGAATGGAGACTGTTCATTAATGCTTCCAAGCGAAGTTTAAAGGTTTTCCTCCTTCATAACGGAAACATTTTTGGTTCAGTGCCCGTTGCCTATTCAGTAATCCTCAAAAAATCATACACAAATTTGCAACTGCTGTTATTGCGACTAGACTATAGGAACACAACTGGCAAGTTTGTTATGATTTCAAAGTTCTTACTATGTTGTTAGGTCAACAATCTGGTTTTACCAAATTTCCATGCATTCTTTGCCTGTGGGATAATAGGGCACGAGTTGATCATTGGACTATGAAAGACTGGCCACCTCGACAAAATTTGGAAGTCGGTTGTAAGAATGTTGTGCGCCAAAGCCTTGTGAGTTCTTCTAAAGTTGTGCTGCCATCTCTCCACATCAAGCTTTGCTTAATGAAACAGCTTATAAAAGCTTTAAATAAGGAAGGAGGCTGTTTTAAGTACATATGTGAAAAATTTCCACTACTATCTGGAGCAAATTGAAAGAAGATATATATTTCACAGTCCTGACATAAGAAAACAGCATTTAAAAACAGTATGGATGAAAAGGAGAAATCAGCATGGATGTTGTTTTGTGAAGTTTTTAAAAAATTTCTTGGCAACAAGGATCCTAATTACCGAAACATTGTGGCTAACATGCTTGAAGCATACAAGGAATTTGTTTGTAACATGAGTATCAAAATTTTCTGTTTTCTCAGCTAGATTATTTCGCCGAAAATTTAGGATTTTTCAGCTAAGAGTAAGATGAACGATTTCACAAGGATCTGCAGGAGTTCGAAAGGAGGTACCAGGGACGTGGAAGCATCAGTATGCTTGGTGATTATTGTTGGATGTTAAAGCGTGATATACCTGCAGAGAAACATTAAAGAAAGAGGAGCAGGAGGACTTTCTCAACTAAGAAGCAAGTGGTGTAATTTTTGTGTGATACATTGTGCTAATTTATACATCCAATAGTGAAGTAAACAAGACAAAACAAAGCAAAAACACTCTAGTGACATGTATGAAGAACCATACACATAATTTAAGTAAGTTGTGTCTTTTAAATATTGTTTTTGAATTTGAAATAAAAAGTGAAATGAGAAAGTTTGTGATGAAATTCACGTAATTACAAAATACATTTAAAGTGATTTTGCAAACAAACCTGACGTGATAGGAGCAAACGGATTGAAAATTCGGATTCAGGACATCGACATTATATAAAATCGCATTACTTAGTTTAGGCAACAAACACAAAGTTTGAATTCGCAGGCTAGTGATATTAATTCTGTTGTGCATTTTTTCGTCATATTTTCTATTTTTGAAGTTTTAGGTCATTTTTTCAAATTTTAAGTAATTATTTGGTCAATGTTTTCGCATTTTACTTCTTTTTCTGGGCCTTCTCTTCATTTATTTATTTTTTCTTAATATTAAATTACGGTAATTTAAATTATTCAAAATGTATTTTTAATCTAACGAAATATGAAGGGTACACGGAAAAAACGAACAATGTCACATTTCCATTAAGGGTGAGATAGTAATCTATTCCAGTATATTACTGCAAAATTTATTGGTGTTTCTATTTGTAATAAAGGAAATGATGAGTGTATCCTTGGCCTTAATTCTCCTTCACCACTTTTGGTAAAAATAACACTAAAGTTTGTAGTAATACAGTGAATTAGATAACTACATCACCCTTAAAGGAAATGTGACATTGTTCGTTTTTCCCGTGTACCCTCGAAATGGAAATTTGATCAGTGGCTCGACAATGTTGAGATCCGTGCCTTATTGTTAGCTATACTTATTGCTGTCGCTGCAACCAATTCTCCTATAGGAATATTTCTTGATTTGACACAGTTAATCATGATATCCTTCTTTCAAAATTAGAAAACATTGGTATTAGAGGAGTTGTACTCAAACTTTTTCGTTCAATTTTAGAAAATAGATATCAAAAAGTCAAAATTGACAATTATAATAGCAATTATAAATTAATCGATATTGGAATTCCACGAGGTACAGTATTAGGACCAATCTTATTTATAATATATATTAATAATTTGTTGAAAATTGGTCTAAAGAGATATGGTGGTAATATATTTTCTTTTGCAGATGATATTGTACTAACATTTAATGGGGAAAATTGGGATAACACTTATTTAAAAGTAGCAATTGAATTAAAGTAGTGAAAAATTGGCTTGACTCTAATCTCCCGCCCTTAAATACAAACAAAACTACGTATATTCCATTTTATTTAACAATGAAAGGTTTACCTTCACCTATGAATAATTGTCACTTAGTAATACGTAATATTTCATGTAATGAATTAACAAATAATTATTGTAATTGGCCACATCTGACACCTCTCACACAAGTCAAATATTTAGGAATTATTATAGATCAGCATTTACGTTGGGATAAACAAATTGATTTGATGTGTACAAGTATAAGAAAGACAATTTATAAATTCATAATACTTCGAAATTTTATCACTAAGGAGATATTGAGAATAATATTTTTAGCTTTGGTACAATCATTAATACAATATTGTATAATAAATTGGGGTGGAGTAGCATCATCTGTACTTAATCCATTAATTTTATTATACATAAGATTAATAAAAATTTGTCTGATCAAAAATATGGATTACCCAACAAATTTAATTTATACAGATTTTAATGTATTGCTAATTGAAGAAATTTATAAATATAGTTTACTAATTTACTACCACAGAAATCAAACAAAACATAAACATAATCGACATGAATATCGTACTCGAAGAAAAAAAGTCTACTTTCCCATTAATTGAGCCTAAATGTCATACAAGTGCAGTTCTTAAACATGGTGCTAGTTTCGGCCCAAGACTTTATAATAAAATTACAAACTGTTTTCCAAATTTGAAATATTTTAAAATTGAAGCTTTTATAAAAGAAATTTGTAAAATTATCCATGATATATAATATTAACAAATGTATTTTTTTACCTTCTATTTCTGTCGACTATATTCATGTTTTTATTGAATATCACTGGCTTCTGTCGGATTGTCAATTTGTATTAAATGTGTATTTTTCTCTCTTTTTCTCTTTCTTCTTTATTCTTGCTCTTGTGTTGTATTGATTGGTTTGAATTAAGTTACTTACTGTATTTAGTAACTGTATTACTTTTCAGCTATATTAAAGACAAAATTAATGGAATACTCACATCACCAACCGACGGAGCAACCAATTACCTGGCCGAGCAACTAACCAATCAACAAACCAATTAACATACCGATCGCCGAACTAGTCAGCAAATTTTATAACTATACAATATGCAGTCACTCCCATTGTCCGTGGAGTCACAATACGCTATTTAAGCAACTCCCAGTTTGTGAAGGGCAATAAATAAAATATACAAAAGATTATGAATTTGAATTCATAAATTTCGACGCGTCCGCCTTTGCGAGTGGCGTCATGAATCATTTCTCGGTCAGCGATTTTCTAGTCTGTGTGTCTAGTCGGTCACGTGCTTCCTACAGCTGCTATGAATTGATGAATTATGTTTCGTATAAAATGATCCTAAAACACAAAGTTAATGGCGAGGACAATAATTCTACCAAGCCTAAGAGAAGCCGTGAAGCGCTTTCTTTATACGATGAATGACAGGAATTGACTTATATATATTTACCGAAGTTGGCCGAATATTCATTAAGAACCAATAATTAGCCGTGAAATAGTAAACTATGAAAACGAAATTCGTTCTAGTGTTACTTCAACCAACATTCAGTCAAGACTGCAAAAGTCTTGAATTTGTGACTGGAAATCATGACAGAAAATGTGTTTCTGTAGATTAATGTATTTCGTCAAAAACACTTCAGTAAATGAAGGCTAATTGAATGGATTCAGAAATAGGTATGAACTTAAAAAGCCATTTTAATTATGATACTGTTTTATCAAACTATAGATTTATCTCTGAAGTTGAACACATTTCAGGCAGAATAGGTTGCAATTTGGAGTTGTACTATTAAGGTACACGTACCAAATAACGCCACCTAACACTTAAGTCACTGTTGCTCTGGAAATAAGTTATGTACAAAAACAAAACTTATGACAAAGGAACTCTAATCTTATCTTTAGAAAATAGCACAATGAAAATGGTGATATTATATACTGGAGAAGAACTAGAACTCAAATAGTAAAACTTTCTGTACTGGCGTTATTAGGAACAGCTCGTCCAATTAACGCCACCTATTTTCTAGTAACCTATACACTTATAATTATTAATGAAGTACTTTCCTAAGCAACTATATTCGAGTTTATGGTAATAAAAGGTACAAAATCACTAATTAAATATTCTTGATCTGAAGCTGAAACACCAGATGGATTAGGAAAATATGTTTTCCGGTAACTCCTTACTTTCAGAAAGAGGCAACGAGACATAGTAGAAATTTATAAACACAAAAGCATTAACCTTAGTTAAGTAAATGTTCTCCACAAGTAAAACAAAAAAAAAAAAAATAAGAGTTTGATAAACAGTTGAACCAATATCATCACTGTGTACATTCTGGACGTTTTTGTAAGTTGAAACGTTAGTGTTTTTCCTTATGGTTCCACATTTACCATGTAAATAACTCATACAATATGAATATAAAAGCAATGAAAATGCTATTAAATACTGAGGACTATCGTTAAAACAAATGAGTACCGTACTAACATAACTTAAAATTTTATCTGTATAATGCCACGTGGCGTTAAAGCGCTACTGGGTACTTGATGATATCACACGCCTGTTTCTCTAACATTTTCAAATTTTATAGATAGCAAATACTTTCTCTGCATAGAAGAATGTTTAAGAATCACGAAAATATAGTACAGTTATTATTTCCTCAACACACAAAATTAAATATTGCCTCTTATCCTGAAATAGGAACAGTCTTTCACTATCAACACACAACAGCAAAATTGTGGAATATCATGTCACTCGTAAATGTCAGCGGACAGCTAGTAACTCATTTCATCACTACATGGCAAGCGAATGCAGGCTACAGTAGTGCACTACCGAAATCAGGTGTCGTTAACAAGAATTAATAGGGTGGCGTTAAAGATATACATGGCGTTATTTATCTCAGAGATCTTAATGGACAATGCACCTCACCATCTTAAATTTATTTTGAAGGAAAACAAAAATGTCGAGGATATATTTTTACTTTAAAATTGAAGCCATGAATTTAAAAAAAAGCACAAGTCCACTTACCAAACATTTGAGATAAAGAGTTTTTTTCTGTATATCTTTAAACCTAATAAAGATATTACCTTATTTTTGTTCTGTGTATAGATATTTATAATGAATTTGTGGCTTGCAAAGTATTACAACAAATCTGTGAATAGGTCAAGTATAAAAAAAATGTTAAAAATCGTGTTTTCGTGCTGTTTTGGAAATCATTGAAACTCTTTTTAACTATGAAATGTTAATTTTGTTTAATTGCATAAAAATAAATGGCAATACTTCCATTTTTGTTAAATCATATTCGCAAAGATTTCAAAAGATACATGACACTAAAAATGTTCACTCTGAGTCCCAAGCTTCACTTCCTAAGGCAGCATTGTCATTGCCTGAGTTTTCATAATGAAGTAGACGTTCATAGTATGGCTGATGCAGTGCATCAATGGAAGATACCTTCAAAATGTATCTTGCTATCGCAGGTTTCAAACTAGTAATTTCACTGTTGTAAGCTTTCTTCAAAACTGTCAAATTAGAAACATGATTTTGTTTGAATTGAAAAGTCTGTGTTAATCCACTAGATGATGTGCAAACAGTCAGATATGCTACGATACTGAGTATTCTTGTATGATTTTACTTTCCACTTTTCTGAGAAATAACTAAAATGCTCTTTCAATTAATATCACTCAATAAAAGAATTGTATTCCAATGGATACCATCCCATTGTGCAATCCTGGGAAACGAAAATGCGGATGCTTTAGCAAAGAAGGGCAGCACTGCTACTTACAGACCTGTTACTAAGTCTACGTATTTCCACAGTCTACTATATACAGTCGCGAAGCTTGAGGTTTTTTTTTTTTGAAAATCTCGTGATAAAGCGCTCCAAGCGGTTAGCAACTAGAAACAATAGACTGTCCATGGTCGACTTTGGACTGTGTCGTATTTCTATCGAGTGCTAGCTCGTTGCGTATTTCACATTGATGCTTGCGAAATGTTCGTTATTGGTTGTAATGAAAATATTAATGGCTAAAATATAATAATTGGAATAATAATATGGGACAAGGAGGAGACGTTTGTAGTGCTATAAATTGTAGCAACAGTAAGAGAAAGAGGCCAGAGTTATCCTTTTTCCGATTTCCTAAAGATTTAGAAAGGTTTCTGGGTTTCCACAAGAATGCTGTGCAGAAACAAAACTCTTAATTTTGAAGTTCTTTGTGACTGTTAGAATACATTATATCCTTAAATTTCACAATGAAATGTTTCAATCTAACCGAAAGGACATTAGATACCGGTTAAGATTCTGTCACTTAGGCTGCTAAATTTCCAGAGAAATAAAGGTCAGGTCTACTTTTTTTTTTCAGAGGATATATTTTTAATTGTAGCTATTAATTTTGTTATTATTTTTATGTGTTATTTTACTAAAGACGTAGAAAAATTAAGTTTGTTTTAATGAAATTTATTGATCATGTTTTATTTTCAATTTTGGTGGGATTATTATTGCTTAGGCCTATTTTTTTCAAAGGATATGTTTTTAATTATAGCTGTTAATTTTGTTGTTATTTTTATTTGTTGCTTTACTAGAGACGTAGAAAAAGTCTGTTACAATAAAATTTATTGATCACATTTTATTTCCAATTCTGATGTGATTATTATTGCTTAACCTCATCCCACTTTGTTAACTACGCAAGCCTACACTACAAGTACCGGTACGCGTAAGTTACTCCATTAATTCATATTTCCATTATTATTGTTGTAAAGGGAAATGCTAATTAATATTTATTGGCTTCATAGTTAATTATCGCTAATCTTGAATGAGTGAAGCTATTATAGTAAATTTCAGTTCGTTTTGCACAAACAAAAATTATATTACTTATTTCTTGCAGGTATCTTCGAGTTTATGGTGTAATTTAATATACTTCATTAAAATAATAAATTAACTTTATGCATTTAATATTTCAATAATGGAAGGAAGGTGTTAATTTTTCCAAAAGAACACGACAACGAAAGTGTAACATATTTTGTCGTTTGCTAGGAGAGAGATCTGCGATGATGAGGCGACAGTAGCGATCCTAGTGGTGGGCAACTACCCATGTTTGCATTTTTACTACATATTGACCTTCGCGACTGTATATAGTAGACTGTGCTATTATTCTGTGAAGAGATTTATTAAATCTACATACTTAGACTTCAACAAACAAAATTTGGTAACACAATCTCAAGGGAAAAAATGGAACTCTCTGCATCATAATCCACAGTTAATTCCCGATTTACCACGAAAATCGTCTGTAGCTATATTTAGATTGGCAACAGGCTATGATTGTTTGGCCAAACACCTGCATAGAATTGGAGTATATCAGTCCCCTAACTACCCACTGTGCAACTCAAACCAAGAAATGGATTCGGAACACCTCAAAATCTGTGCTTCAGTGGCCGGCCATGATAATATCTTTGAAAAATATTGGAGTGCAAGAGGTCAAATGACTTTATTGTCAAACGCCTGGCATTAGAAAACAACAACAACTTTCCACTTTTCTTCATGCTTCCACAATGGCACATTTCCACATTCACTTTGTCAAAGAAGGTTTCATAATCCATAATCATGGATTGATCCACGTGAACAATGTTTATATTACTTGCACTCTTCTCCATTATATCCATCCATTGCTGAGGAGTGTATACAGTACATCCTGCTTCATCTTCTTTAACTCTATTAGAGCAAAATGCCTATCGCAGGGTAGATAGGAGTGGCCTTTTGTTCTTTCCAGTTATAGTGAAATCATATGCAAACTCTAACACTATATTTATAAAATAAATTGTGTTAAATATTACAAAGAACACTGTGAATTAAAAAATTGCCTCTAGATCAAAACTATGGAGACGACAGATGTCCGTCTTTGATATTAAACTACCCATTTCATTCAAACGCTAAATGACCTGAGATGTTGATACAGCGTCGTAAAACAACCTACTAAAAACATGTCTCATGTATTGAAAACGTCCACTTTCCTCTAAGTGCTGTAGATATTTAATTTAATTAATTTATTTAATACTTTACACTTGAGCTACATTAGGCATTGCAGCCCGAAAGAGCAGAAGCTCGTGCTCGGGCGCAGTTCAGATCAGTTATACAAAATATATCACAAAATTAAGAGAGTTCGTTGAGCACAATAACATTAATAAGTGGTAAAATACATGCAGCATGTAATAATAGGGTCTATATACTAATAGAAAATACAAAAGTACATAAATATAAGATATCAATTTTTAACTGAATTAGCTAAAACAATTAAATAATTGATCTGATTTCTTTCTTAAATCTATATGTGTTAAGTGTACTTAGCTCAGGGTAAGCTCTAATTAATGCATTATGTATTTTGGGCCAAAATTTCTGCTGTGTTTAATCCAGCAGTTGTGTGGCATTTGGGAGTATTTAGAAAGAAACTGTAGTTTTGTCTCGTATGGTATTCGTGAGGATCAAATTTAAATTTATTGTGTTTTTTATGCATGTAAATCAGCAATGTTTGTTTATAAATTTGTTCTAGATTTGATACACCAAAGTCCTGAAAAATTAATTTTGTTGGGTAATAAAAAGGTTTACATTGACAAATTTTGATAATTCTTTTTTGGAGCAAATTTAAAGGATAGAGAGACGATTTTCTCATTCCTCCCTCATTAGTGTCCAAGTTTCCTAATTTAAATATATTGGAGTCAGACTGTTAAGAAGCCATAAGCCTAGGAATTAAATAAATCTTACAATTAATAGGGCTACAACAGCTGTTTGCGAATGGATACCAAAATGTCTATAATATTTATATAAGACCAATGGTATCAAATACAAGCGACACAAATGAATCTAGAAGTATATTACGAACACCAAAAGCGAAAACCTTAAGAGCAATATTCGGAAAAATAAAAATTATAAAACTTTATTAAAAATGTAGATATAAGGAATCAATGTGAAGTACCTAGATGGCGTAGTCAGTTGGAGAGACAAAGACGGAGACATTGGTTTTATTAACAGTAATCTCACTCGATGTTTTGATTTTATCGATAAATCTGCGAGTGGAACACGATTAGAGGGAAGTATATAAAGATTAGAAGTAATAAAGTACTCCAATACAATAAAATATTAATTGACTTACGAAAATACAACTGTCTTCAAATGTATTATTGTACCATCTCAACAATGGCAGTAGCGTATTATGATTAGCTGTTTTCTTGTTATCAGTTGTGCCAACTCCACTTCAATCATCCAGATTCCAGTAATCAAAGTCATTTGACAGATGATTTTCAGTAAATCTTAGTATTAAACAATCTCTGATACGTGACTATCCATAATATCATATAGCAGAAGCTATAACAAACATAACCTAAATAATATAAACGAGTGTTACAAAAGTTTTAATTAGGGATGATGAAATAAACAAGAAACGTTTTAATTAACGATGATGAAATAAAAAACAAAATGAATAATTTTAAAAGAAACAATTATTGAAAATATAATTTTCAAATTTGAATGTTTTAGTGGTGGTTCAGTTGATGTTATATTGGACGTGTGCGTAAAAGAAGTGGACTCGTTGATGTACATGGTGTATCCCTCAACTTATTCGGGATTTCCGAATGGTGCTCTTCATTTATTTGTAAATAGGGTTTCAGAGGAGATGCATAGCTTTATTAATTCTTGTTCTTGAATGTCAATGCGATGAAAGTGGTGTGCATCGATTGAAGTGGTTTGTAATTTTCTGTTTCTTGACGTCCAGACCAGCGAAGTTTGAAATGTTGGCAAACAAAGAAACAAATGCTAGGGTAGTGATAAAAAAAACAAATGCTAGGGACGCGATAAAATTAAGCAAATGCTAGGGATGCGATAAAATTGTGCGATAAGCAGCCATGATTGGTTGAAAGACGTCCTTTCGTACCGTTTTATTGGTCAAAAGTAGTATGACGTAGTAAAAGTGCAGTAGTCATAGAAATTGACTGACCCGTATAGTACCAGACAGGCGTGTAATTGGAAAACAACCGAAGAGATGGGAATAATCACTTCGGTTAAAACCGATCGTCAGATCTCAAATGAATAGAAAGAAATAAGGATAAATATAAATAAATTGTGTCATGGGTACGTATTGGGTGAGCAAATTATATCCCGGCCTGAAGGCTGTAACTCTGCCTTTCGACAGGCACAATATGTTTACGAAGACAGCGCAGTATCGGTAATTCGACAAATCATAGCTGTTAATCCAAAGTATTATTGACCAGGACCGTTAGGTTAGCATTTCTCAGCTAAATTAAGAAAGAAGGTTCCAAAACTCTCTTTTTTCTTTCTTTTTCTAAATATTCCTATAAAATCACGAATTCCACAGTGTGTAAGGTTGTAATAATTATCAGTACGAATGTTAGCCCTCTCGATCCCCCGACCTAATCCTTCCTAACCTTAATCCTTCCTAACCTTAACTTCGGAGACCTTTAAAAGTCAGAGTCTATAAGTTTTTATTGTTTATTTTACGACGTTTTTCAACTGATAAGGTTATAATGAATCATACGATGGCAGAAAATAGGAAAGACTGGATAATGCTGGGTTTGCATTGAAAGACCTGCCCTTGGGCAAAACACTTTGAACGAATGAATGAATGAATGAATGAATGAATGAATGAATGAATGAATGAATGAATGAATGAATGAATGAAATGGTTTTATAGCGTCTGAATGAGATGGTGATAATGCCAGCGAAATGAATCCAGTGTCCAAAGCGAAAATTTACTCGGCATTTGCTCTCACTGGGTTGAAGAATAAGCAAGGAAAAAATCATGACCAGGTAACTTGTCTCAACAAGGATTTGAACCCGAGCCTGCTCGTTTCACGGTCTGAATAAAATTAATTCACATCGACTGGAAGAAAATATTCCTGAACGGAAAACATCGTTTATCACACATAAAAATTACATATATCTCAGCTCATATACTCACAAACACAGAATCAACAGCATGGATACAATTCCCTTGTTTGAACCCAATTGTTTAACAAGCACTGCTTGCAACCATAGTACTAATATCGGCCCTAGAATTTATAACAATTTAATGAAGAAATATCCACATCTATTTATCTCCAATAGTTTGACATATAAAAATGTATATAAGCAATTTGTTGCGAGTAATTATTAAATTTAGATGTTATTTTATTGTAATTTATTTATGCTGGATCAGAACATACCGAATGGAGACCGATAAACTGTGGAGTTCGTCAATGATGCCCCTCTCACCACTTTTATTCAATATATACATCAACTCCATCATCAGACATTGGCTACTAACAATTCATGGAAACATCCCGCTCTTCCGAAATTGTACTCTAGATGCATTATTATATGCAGACGATCAGGTTCTTTTGCTACAAATGAAGACGAGCTGCAATACTCAATATATCACCTGAATATAATAGCACAAAATTTCAATATGAAAATTTCCCCAAACAAAACAATAATCATGGCGTTCCAAGGTAAACAGCCAGCTAGGAATAAAATTTGCATTGGAACCCATACGTTAGAACAGGTAAACTCATTTAAATATTTAGGTTATAATTTGACATATTTACCTGTTACTGATAATATTCAACATTTTAATGGAGCCTTACGAACCATCAAAGTGGTTTTCACAACCACGAAAACCCAAAAAAATACCAGGTTAAAAGCATATAAAGTTCTAGCAACACCTGTCCTCATGTATGGTAGTGAGGCCAGGACTGTCCGAAACTCAGATGTTCAACGCCTAACAACTGCGGAAATGAGATTTCTAAGGAGGACTGCCGGCTACAGCTTGCTTGGCCACAAAAGGAATGAACTAATTACAAAAGAATTGAAAATTACACCTATTTATGAACATCTCAACCACTATAGACAAAAATGGCTTAACCATGTCAATAGAATAGACCGTTCCAGACTCCCAAGACAAATTCTCCGCGATAGACAGACAGACAGACAGACAGACAGACAGACAGACAGACAGACAGACAGACAGACAGACAGACAGACAAGATAGATAGATAGATAGATAGATAGATAGATAGATAGATAGATAGATAGATAGATAGATAGATAGATAGATAGATAGATAGATAGATAGATCATACAATGGATTTGCCAATAATATAGTCCTAATTCGTGTCCTAAACACTCGGAATGGAAGATTCCTTATATCAACAGGTAGACTATTAAATAATTTAAAAGCAAAGAATAGACAACTATTTTGAGTAATACTGTATTTACATTTGTCAATATATAAATTTGTATTATTTCTTGTAGAATATTTATGAACTGAAGTACATGCTATGTAATTAATGTTATTCCGAATGTAAAGAAGACAGGCCAATACATACATAGACGGCAATGTCAAGATTTGTGACCTTATAAAAAGAGGTTTACAATGAGTCGTATTTGGTACTTCATAAATTAATCTTAAACCTTTCTTTTGTAATATGAAAAGAGCTTGAGCAGAAGTATGGTGACCCCAAAGAATAAAACCATAATTTAAATGACTTTGTATATGGCTATGAAATATTGTAAACAGTACCTTGTGAGGTAAATTATTCCTTAACAACCTTAACATATATAGGCCTTTACTTAATTTCTTAGCAACATAGTCAACATGGAAGACGATTTTTGGGATGCCTCCTGAAAAGATGGACGGAGACCGTAACAGGCCACTAGGCCTATACCTGCAAGGGCGATGATGATTTACTTATGCACGTAAATTTATTATGTATCGAATTCTTCCCCGAACACGAGAACACAGTCTTTCAGGGGAGTGCTTGAATTTTGTAAATTTGCAATTTCTTTGTATGGGTCTAGTATTTTTTTGGCATTATATTATATTATATAATATTAAATTATATTATATTATATTATATTATATTATATTATATTATATTATATTATATTATATTATATTATATATTTCTCAAATGACACTATAACGAGTAATTTGTATTTTTTTAACTAGGTGCCAAAAATATTTGGAAAAAAAAAGGAGGCAGATAGTTTCGGAATCACCTTTTTTTAATTTTCAAGTGTAAATGGAGTTTTAAATTCTTATCTTTAATAATACTTTACATTCACAATTTCTGGATTGTTGAATCTTCGATACTGCTCTATATTATTAACCAGAATGTGAAAGTGCGTCCGCCAAAATATAGAACTTATGGAATGAGGAAATGATTTGTAAATAGTTAATGAGAAGACTCCACCTTGTTAAATTTATATGCGGAAATGAAATACATAACAAACTTTTATTTCACATCCAAAACACCCTTACAATTCCAACCTTGATGAATATAACAATCACAAACAGCATTAACGTTCACGCAGTTATAGGGATTCGATTAATTTGTTGTCACTTTTTTATTTATTATATTCGATCCGCTCATTAGAGTGGAAAATCTCTTATTGAAAAAAAATGTAGTCATGGTTTGAAGCTTACGCAAGAATAGAATTATTTCGAAAATCACTTCCGAGAAAGTGAGAATCTCAAGGGCACTATTGTTAGTTTCATTTTCTCACCTTGATTGTCACCAAGTGAATGCGAGTTTGAGACAATCCGCCGCTGACGTCTCCTCCTCCAGCCTCAATACGTGCCTCCCCACCCTCCAGCCATGGCTCTAGGATATCTCACTGTTTGTTCGACATCTTTCTCTTCTCATCACATCCGCTTTTTCCCTTGGTTTGAAGACAGAGTATCCTGTTGCATTTTCTGTGACAGTGACCGTTTATGCCCATGGGAGAGACCTCATTGTTAAATACAGAAACTCTGTTCCCTGTGATGTTTTTTCTACAGACTCATCCGTTCTCCGACAGACTCGCCACGTTCTAAAATTTCTACTGCAGTGCCCTTCAGGCAAGAGACAAAAAATTCACGAAAAAAGTTCTACTTGACATTACCGACGCTCACGTTGCTGTACTTGGTAACGGACGAATCGATATTATAGGTTAACAGTGATATCTTAAGAGAGGCGGCTTGCTGTAGGTAGGTTTCATCCATAGCGTACTGCCCAGGGGCAGGTCTTCCACTGCAAATCCAACTTTCTCCAATCTTTCCTATTTTCTGCCTTTCTCTTAGTCTCCTCATATGATCCATATACCTTAATGTCGTCTATCATCTGATATCTCCTTCTGCTCCAAACTCTTCTCCCGTTCACCATTCTTTCCAGTGCAGCAGTTTCTTTTCCGCCAGTGAACCAACTAATTCCTTTTCCTCTTCCAGATCAGTTTCAGCATCATTCTTTCTTCACCCACTCTTTGCAACACAGCTCCGTTTCTTATTCTGTCTGTCCACATCACACATTCCATTCTTCTCCATATCCGCATTTCAAATGCTTCTATTGCCTTCTTTTCATATCGTAGCAATATCCATGTTTCTGTCCCATACAATGCCACACTTCACACAAAGCACTTCACTAGTCTCTTCCTTAGTTCTTTTTCCAGAGGTCAGCAGAAGATACTCCTTTTTCTATTAAAAACTTCTTTTCCACTGCTGTAGGTTAGCCAAAATATATACATTTTATCCATTTCTTACATTTTCTGCCGTTCCCAGACAGCAATTACTCCATTTCTTGTCCACTTCTGTCACGACTATGGTTACAGAGCTAGCGCGTTTGTTTTCAATCCAGGCGGCCCAGGTTCGATCCCCGTCCTGTTCGTGACGTAATTTGTGGTGGACAGGCTCCATCATTAGAATGCCCTCTTAAGGTACGTTTACCTCGGTGCGACTATCGCGATGATCGTGCATCGATAATCGTTGAGCACTGTTTCTTTGTATTTCCAATGGAGCTGTTTTCCTCCGAGTATCATTTATATGTGTTACTGTTGCTCCCAGGTATTTGAATTCTTCCACCTCTTCAAAGGATAAATTTCCAATTTTTATATTTCCATTTCCTACAATATTCTGGTCACGAGACATAATCATATACTTTGTCTTTTCGGGATTTACTTCCAAACCTATCTCTTTACTTGCTTCAATTAAAATTCCCGTATTTTCAGTAATCGTTTGTGGATTTTCTCCTAACATATTCACGTCATCCGCATAGACAAGCAGCTGATGTAACCCGTTCAATTCTAAACCCTCTCTGTTATCCTGGACTTTCCTAATGGCATATTCTAGAGCAAAGTTAAAAAGTAAAGGTGATAGTGCATCTCCTTGCTTTGGCCCGCAGTGAATTGGAAACGCATCTGACAGAAACTGACCTATACGGACTCTGCTGTACGTTTCACTGAGACACATTTTAATTAATCGAACTAGTTTCTTGGGAATACCAAATTCAATAAGAATATCACATAAAACTTCTCTCTTAACCGAGTCATAGGCTATCCCTTTTTGATATCTATGAATAACTGATGCACTGACATTCGCGTTACGGATGGAGAAAAAACCCAACCAGATAATCAGCCCAAGCGGAATCGAACCCGCGTCCAAGCGCAACTCCGGATTGGCATACAAGTGTCTTAGACGACTGAGCTGCGCCGGTGGCTAAATTTAATGTTCATAATCTACTTCCATGCTGGGGTTAGCAGTAGTAAAGCTGTCGTGAGTAGAATAATGTAACATAGATAGTGCGTAAGAGATCACATTGGTGTATTTTGTAGAGATTAACTCAACATATGACTGATGATTTTAAGTGTTGAAATATATAATAACGTACACGAAATGTTCAAAATAGGCTACGTATAACTGGAGGAATGAACGGATTTCATATGAGATGGTTATTTCGCTCATGCGGAAACTCAATAGTTCAGTGTAAGATTCAGTTTAATTTTGAGTAATCAGAGCCATCTATCGGTGCAATATTGTCAATTTTATATTATCTGTAGTAATGTCACGACAGGTCTGAGATCTGCCGATAAATCCACGAGCGAAGCGAGTGGGAAATCTCAGACTTCGAGTGACATTTATTAGGATTATTTCGTGAATAAAATTAAAATGTAAATAATATATCCCTAAAATTCGATCACAAAATATTAATAATTATATATTTACGAATACTTAACCTATTCAGACATTGTGAAGTTGAAATAGATGAATATCGATTACTGCAATAAAGAAATTCGATGTTATTATTCAGTAATGCCAATTGCGAAAAGCGAAATACAGGTTTAACAATGTTAATTACTTGTACTGCACTTTTCTCTTATTATTATAATATAAATACATTATCTGCTGAAATCATGATTTAATTAAAAATTTTATAATATAATTACAGTAACCTGATTAATACATTAATTAAATGAAGAATTGTTGAAAACGTAGTTATCTAATGTGAATGAAGGAATGTAATTTTTTTCAGATAGCTTACAATGGACATGGAATTGGAAGATGAATATATATTTTATAGGCTACAGTTATAGGTTAGATTAACTGTGTGAGCAGGACCAATGTCAGCTGTGCCATATTTCGACCCTTACTACGTACTACAGGAAAGCATTTTTTTTTTAGCTCGACAAACGCATTCTCGCTGTAGTGTGTAACGGAACTAAAGCTGCATCTACACAGTTCAATATTCCATTCGCGTATGCGTGCAATCTGGGAAGAATATTGAAAGAATCAAGTTTAAAAGGTACGTTCAATTAAGATGCATGAAGATTTTATGTCTACATGGAGCGCCGTTTTGAACGTCGTCTTCACTGCGTAAATATATTAATTACTATTAAATATCAATCTTGCATTCATTGCTTTAAAGTTGAAAGAAAAGTTTAACCGTCTACTTGCATCTTAATGTATTCATGATCATTAATTTACGGAGAAACAGTTGGCGACAACGACTAAACAAAAGAACGACCATGCGATAAATTGATAGTCACTTTAATATAAAGTTTTATTTCAATTGTTTCACTTTTGTTACTATGCCAAATTATATACATAAACACTAATACAAGCTATTTTTAAGTTAATGTACTTTTCATTTTGCAAATTCGTAAGCGAAAATAATGCTTTTGCCTTTACAAATACGAATTGGCATTATTCATTGCTAGGGGCTGCTATGAATGTAATGCAAATTCTTTCAGTGCACCGAGAGCCGGTTGTACAAAGCTTTTAATCCGAGAGTAAGGGTTAAAATTGGCCGCCAGTCAAATTGAACTAAGCTTTTCTATTGTTTAAACGCTAAACAAGGTTCACGTTACATCAATCTAAGTTCTTATTTAACTTTCGAATTTTCTCGATTAATCTCGTTGAACCTGGATCAGAAGCTTTCATATTTAATATTTAAGCGGTTCTGAAGCACCATTTCACCACTAAAATTATTTCCATCTCTATAAGATACACTAAACACTTTAAATAAAGACTTGGTTACTTTTCCGTTAACATTGCCACTTAATGTATCTTCAAAAACGGAATTTATTATGCAGCGTAAATTATTGTGTAGGCCTAATATATTAGTTTTTCGCGTTACGTAAAGTAGTATGAATTAGGAGTCATTTTCGTAAAATATATGATGTAAATGTCGGTTCTGTCAAATAACCGTCATGAAGGTCAACATTATATGGACTATTTCGTTTATATGACGTTATTCCATTTTCGACCAATGAAGTGCAATGAAATTTTGAATTCTAACCAATCAAAATCAGACTTTGCGATAATTTCTGCAGCTAGATTTATCGCTATCAATTTATCGCATGGTCGTTCCTTTGTTTAGTCGTTGTCGCCAACTTTTTCCCCGCAAATTGATGATCATGAATACATTAAGATGCAACTACACGGTTAAACTTTTCTTTCAACTTTAAAGCAATTAATGCAGGATTGATATATATTTAATATTAATTAATATATTTACGCAGTGAAGACGACGTTCAAAACGGCGCACCATGTAGAGGCAAAATCTTCATGCATCATAATTAAACGTACCTTTTAAACTTGATTCTATCAATATTCTTCCTATATTGCACGCATACGCGATTGGAATATTGAACTGTGTAGATGCAACTTTAGTTCCGTTACACACTACAGCGAGAATGCGTTTGTCGAGCTATGAAAAATGCTTTCGTGTAGCACTCATTGTAACGGTCGAAATAAGGCACAGCTGACATTGGTCCTGCTCCCACAGGTATGACTAACTTAACCTATAATGTAGCCTATAAAATTTGTATTTTGTGAATGAAATGAAACAATTAATAGAAAGTCAGATGTTCAGATTTATGTAACATCATCGTATATCAAACTCAGCGACCTTGCACAGTAATATAAAGGTCTTTTCATCAAATTGCCTTCCGTATGGCGTAATAAAATTCGTGTTTTAATTAGGCCTATCTATACAGAGATGGCTTCACTGTGTAGCAACATGTCTCGCTGTGAATAGATAAGCATTGGTATATAGCTGTTCCCACTGTTACTGTTAAATTAAATTATGATTTCAGCAGATAATGAAAATGTATTTATGTTATAATAATAAGAGAAAAGTGCAGTACATGTAATTAACATTGTTAAACCTGTATTTCGCTTTTCGCAATTGGCATTACTGAATAATAACATCGAATTTCTTTATTGCGATAATCGATATTCCTCTACGAGTATTTCAACTTCACAATGTCTGAATAGGTTAAGTATTCGTTAATATACAATTATTAACATTTTGTGATCGAATTTTAGGGATATATTATTTACATTTTTATTTTATTCACGAAATAGTCCTAATAAATGCCACCTGAGGTCTGAGATTTCCCAGATAAATCTCAGACCTTTCGTGACATTACTACAGACAATATTACGGAAACTTGAAAAAGAACGAAAATCATTTTTTATTAATGGTATTCTGTGTATTTTTCTTAAAAGACAAGTGCAACATGTATTAGTATAGTACTTATTTTGCATGGAGTAATCTCTCCTTTCTTTAAACAAGTCCTTGAGAGTTATATTGATAACTTCGAATACACCACAATGTTCTATTAGATATTAATTTTTGCGCAAATTTCTGTACGCTAAAATTACAAAACCAAAAATTATGTGAAGTAAGAACCTAACATTTCGGACTTTCGCTTTATGCCTCATTCGTGTCAGTCTTAATATAATCGTAATGAAAATTAAATAAATTGACCAAGAATTTGAGTTTATATTCCTTAAATTCTCTTCCGATTGTTGCAAAATAAATATACGATTCTAGTATAACTTCTATATAATGGTAAAATTAGTTACTCTGTAAAATATTAAATATGTATATTTGAGCCGTTCAGAGCAGAAGTGGCGTAAGTCAAAATTGGGTAATGAGATTTAAAGTAAAAATTCTGTAAAATACAGCTCAAAGTAGCAATTAATATGTCCTTCGTGCTATCCACTGACTACTAATAGTTTAAATAAATTCAATATTAATTGCTACTTTGCGCTGTATTTTACAGAATGTTTACTTTAACCCACATTACACATTTTTTACTTATACCACTTTTACTCTGAACGGCTCACTTAATATCTTGAGTCGTGTTGTAATGTAATTAATCTTCTGTGCTCTAATCGGTATTTAAAATTTAGATTATGAAAACTATGGTTAAAAAATGTGACTGCACGTAACAAAACGCACTCAGGAAATATTGATTATTCTGTATGTAAATTTTACTTAGATTAGATTAGATTTAACAGGGGTGTTCCTTCCGGCCCAAGCACTGCGACCTATAAGATCTATTGCGCATCCCCGTCTTTAATCTCTTTCAGTCCAAAAGTTTCAAGTTCTTGATGAACTGTATCAGACTTTGGACTGGGACCTTTGAGATCTCTTTAAGTTTTGGAAAGTGACTCCCAAAAAAGAGAGATTTTGTTGCGCAAGCGCATTGCAAACGCACAGCAGATGAGTTACTGACTCATCTCCTTGTGAATATCTTATACACAGTGGGTCAGTAATAAGTCCCATCCTGTATAAGTTTTTCTTCAGGGCACAGTGTCCTGTAAGAAATCCTGTTGCCCAAGAGAGCTGCTTTTTGCTAAGTCTCAGCAGCTCATTCGATTTTGTCCTTGCAAGACCTTTGATAAGGGCCTTGCTGTGATTACAGCCCTTAATTGAGTTCCAGTAGCTAATATGTCGTCTGTGAGCCCAATCCCTGATGACCTGCTTAATTGGTCTTGAAGATAGTCCCAACACAGGTTCTGGTCCTATAAATGGGGTCTCAGCTCCATCTTTAGCAGCCCCAAAAAATTTTACTTAGAAAACAAGTTCACTTTTTTATACAGTATATAAGTCCCTTTAATGTACGACTTTTTCTTTGATAGTTAATAAATATTGCTTTGCGAATTCTGCAGAAAGTGCTTTAGAGCATATAAATGTTGAATTATTTATTACAACAACGTAGTATGATGGTATAAAATTTCATAACCCATTAGCTGAAGATGCCCATGGGATATTTAATTTAGAGCAGGGGAGTAAACTGCTATCAATAAACCAGCAGTCTTTTTCAAACATTTTTAATTGTAAGCCAAGTAGACCTGTATGATATTGCGAAAAGGAACTTTATGTTAAGGGTACTTCTACGAACCGTGCCTCGTGGATAATATTTAAAGGAGAATTGAATGTAATATTTATAAAATAATGGAAACATGCATCTTTCATAGCGTGAAAAATGTATCGTGCAATTGTTGTGCTTTGAGTAATCAGATTGGAGTTCTAAGAAGAGGCAGCGATTTGTTAAAATAGTCTACACAGTGTAAACGGTATAAAATTACAAAAACGCGTTTGTGGTAGAGCATAAATAACTGAAGAAGAAAGTCAGTGTTTTTCTATACCTGGCAATGCTTTCCCGGACAAAAGAATTGTTTTGTGAGTCTATTTTTTTAAATAGATAGACATCTAGCCCATTCCGCTCCATTCCCATTGGGACTCACTCACGGACAGGAGAACGCGAATTCGATTATGCGCACTGTTCAAAACATACAGAGGTGAACCTGCCTGGAGAGAAATAAAAAATAGGTTGCCGCCAAATTACTCTTCAAGGAACGACCACTCATATAAATTCAGGGAAAGAAGACAGAGGACGGACTTTGGAAAGTTTTCTTTTCTCAATCGTACTATCAGGAACTGGAATGCTTTACCTGCAGACTTACTAAAGGCTTTACGAACAACCAAAAATGTATTTAAAAATAGGCTTAAGGACCTTACTAATAGACGGTAATTATACACAGTATGTAAAGGATGTAAATTATATTTTGTTATTGAAGTGTTGTATCAGTGAAGAATTATGTTGTGTCAGTGAAGTGTGTTGTGTAAGTGAAAAGTGTTCCTATCAGTGAAGCTTTATAGCTTATGGTGGCAGTGCAAAGTATTTGAACAGTGAAAGGTTTTTGAAGTGTTAGTGAAATCAGGATAGAATCAGTGAACTGTGTCGTAGTTCCAGTGCAGTGAGTGAGTTGTCAGCGAAATGAGTGTAATGTTGAAAGGTACTTGTGCAGATAAGCATGACATACACAGGTAAAGTTATATTCTACAAATTCTAAGGTGGCAATTTAGTTTTTAAAAAATAATACATAAGTTGGATTAAAAGTTATGCCGACACTGCTGTCACGTGACGATGGTGCGTTCGAGAGCTGCCAGATGTGTGAATATGAACAAGGACTATTAGATGAGTTAGTGCAACCAGCGGCGACACTACTCTGTCAATCTACTGCAGTGTGTAGAACGTTGATTTTCATGGGAATAGTGCGAGCGCCCTAAGACCACGTTTACAAAACTAGAGCATCGTTCCTGGATCAAAATTGAAGTGACACGAGGACGTAGTGCACAAGAATGCGTGAAGCATGCAGCGTTGCCATATCGCACAGTAACACGATGGGTTAAAGCTTTCCGGGAAGTCAGGGATGCCGTTCAGGACAACCTCCGTACAGCACGACCCCGCGTGGAGGACAACACAGTTCAACTCCTTGCTTCCCTGTTGGATTCTGATCGCCGATGGACTGCGCGTGAGTTAGCATCGGAAGTCGGAGTATGTCACAAAACTGTGCTCCACATTCTGCACGACATTCTGGGTTACCCAAAATTACAGGGCGTTGGATACCCCATGAACTTTTCGAGGTTTAACAATGGCACCGCTATGCAGTCGCACAGGCCTTGTTGGACCGGTACCAAAGGAAGGATTACGACTTTATTGGACGAATCGTCACTATGGGCGAAACCTGGGCTCGCTCATATGAACCAAACTTGAAACGTCAATCAAATGAATGGAAGCATCCAGGTTCTTCTCGTCCGAAGAAAGTGCGCCCTACACAAAGTGCTGTGAAGGAGATGTTCATTGTGGCGTGTGACATTGCTGGGGTAATACTGCACCACGCTGTACCTCCAAGGCAGATGGCAAACGCAGACTACTACTGCAGGTTCCTGCAGCACCACTTTTATCCAGCCATCAGGAGAAAATGACGACACTTGGTGGTACAGAATCCCATCATTCTTCATGATAATGCAAGGACTCACACCGCTGCTGCTGTGAACGACCTCTTGCGCCGCTGGCAATGGGAGATTCTGGAACATCTACCGTACTCAGCCGATATGAGTCCAAGCGATTACGATCTTTTCACCAAAGTGAAAGAACCACTGCGAGGGACCCGGTACAATACCAGAGATGAACTTATCCGTGCTCTAGGGCGGTCAATACGGAACATCATCAAAGATGGACGCGCTGATGGTGTACAACGCTTTCCAAACATTTGGCAAAAGGTAATAAATAAGGGGGACGACTATATAGAAAGTACGTAAATGTTGTACCCCTGTGAATAAAGCCATGCCAGAAATATCGAAGTGTTGCCATTACTTTTTATCCAACCTTAGTGTAAGTACTAATGTGAGTATCTTCACATGTAGATTCATATTTGGTAACTTGTCCTATGCTGTTAAAATTTCTCTTCGCTCTTTTATTTTACTTGGTTATTTAACGACGCTGTATCAACTACTAGGTTGGTGATAACGAGATAGTATTTGGCGATATGATACCGAGGATTCGCCGTAGATTACCTGACATTTGCCTTACGATTGAAAAACCTAGGAAAACTCAACCAGGTAATCAGCCGAACCGGGAATCGAACCCGAGCCGAGCGCAAGTGGGTTAGCCGACTGAGCTACGCCGATGGATCTTTCACTGTTAGTTCGAGAGTTACAAATCCAGATACTTTATTTGAAATACCCGGTATACGAGTATTATACTCAACAAAATAATGTGCCCTCAATGAGGGTGGCCATAAAGCACTACAGAATAATTAGAAAGGCAAAAATGATTAAATACAGGTATTGTTAAGTAAAAAAAAAAAACATTGAAATGCAAACCCAATAGAACCATTAATGGCCAAAATATAAATGGTAATGTAATATTTTGACTGAATCCTTAAGAATATTGAATAATTTTTTTTTTTTTTTAATTTCAAATAATCGAAGACCGAGTGCATTTAAAATATTCCATGTTAATGTAGGAAGTGTGCCGCGTGCACCAAATAAAAGACCAGAAACACTCCACTGACTAGTGGGAATGTTATATTTCACACTTAGGTAAGGGATGCAGGACTCATAAATGGATTTCTTCTCCTCATCAACGTGTTGTGCCTGCAGGGCATCCCTCTCAAACCGGATTGTAGAACTATTTCCTTAGATTGAGTCCTGTGGATGGCTACAATATCTGCTCTTCTGTTCGAATCTAAGGATGAAACGCAGTGGATCTCCTCGTATACTTCCCATCCACGACGCTTGAGGACATCAGCAATACCGCTCCTGGCCTTATGGTGTCGATTGTTGCGCAGCAGCTCCGTTTTTCGACAGAACCCCAACACGTGACCAAGAGTTTCCGTCTCGTTGCAGCCGTAGTGGCGGCAACGGGTTGCGTTGCAACTTCTTCCGGGCACAGATCTAACAGCAGACAGATTGCTGGGCATTTTGATTGCATTAATGTATTCTGAAATTGATAAATTTGATTTTGATAAGAACCAGAAATTTGCCTTGGGGCATTCTGAATACACATAACTCCTTTGCCCTTATTAGGTAACTAACAAGTTAATAATTAATAATTATTATCACAAATATACGCTATTAATGCCTAAAGTTATGCAAACAAGGAGTTGGTTAAATTTTGTTACCTTACATCATCCGTGGCGAAAACGTGACTCGCGAGCACATTGTGCCTCGCAAATTGTGGCTCGCAATGATAGCTATGAATTTCTCTTGCTTCATATCTCCCTCAACCCGCACACTATCACTTACTGGAGTCAAACTCCGCTCCATTTGTATTTGTCTCTGACCTGCGAGTGGCGTATCGTCCAATGTCTCTCTCGAAATCAAAAAAACGAAAGTTTCAAGTATGGTGAGATGACGCATTTTTTTGCTGCCGATATGATGAGAATATTAAATGTGTGATTTGTTCACAAGTATTACGAGGAAACGGTTGTATAACATAAAACGGCATTATACTACATGTTACTGATGAAACATTATAAGGTTAAGTGTGATTATTATTATTATTATTATTATTATTATTATTATTATTATTATTATTATTATTACTACTACTACTATCATCATCATCATCATCATCATCATCTCTGTACGTCAATCCTTTTTCAGCAGATGTATGAATAATGCGGTTAGATCTTCAATTTAAACTCACAGATTTAAATGAAAGCTACGTAGATGTAAGGACTTGACAAATATTGAACTTTTCAAATGTTTGCCAAAAAATAAATATCCGAAGCTTCGTTCTTTCGCTTGCGCTGTTGAAGCCATGTTCGCTTCAACTTACGTTTGTGAAAAATTATTTTCAACAATGAAAATAGTAAAAACCAAATTTAGATCACGACTGACAGACAAATACCTTCGTGATCAACTACGACTGGCAGTAAGTGACATAATTCCTGATTTTGAGACTTTTGTCGCAGAGATATTCTGAAGACAGTTAATTTTAGGTTGTGATAATGTGTCCTATGTTTTCTTGTTAATTTCTTTCTTCGTTACACGTACTAAACATTAGTTTGTAACCTTGTACTGTATAAAATTATATTTAAGTGCTTCACGTAAGGAAAATGAAAATCCGTTAATAAGTCAGACAGTTGCTTCACTTCCCCATCGCGTGTACGCCTCCCTCCATAGGTGCTATACAGTGGCTCGGCTCAGGAACACATTTCTGCCACTGCTGCCTTACATTATCTGACAATATTATTCGATGGAACATATTTCAACCCGTATGAATTTCGCGTACAGTGTTACTTCCATACGAGATTGTTACCATCTTACAAACACTAGTAGAACCTATCTGGTCTTTGGTATCAAAATCTACAATAGTTTTCCTGATGACATCAAATATACAAAAATTCTCTCAAATTTAGGAATTATATAAAAACGAAATTAATGAAATTGTGTCCCTACAATCTTGAGGGTGCACGAATGGGCCCTCAAAATGAATAATGTTTTTTATATTTGACTAATTTTAAATTAAATTGTATGGATTTGACCATGTCTATACATATGTATTATGCCTTCGACAATAAAGTTCCATCCATCCATCCATCCATCCATCCATCCATCCATCCATCCATCCATCCATCCATCCATCCATCCATCCATCCATCCATCCATCCATCCATCCATCCATCCATCCATCCATCCATCCATCCATCCATCCATCCATCCATCCATCCATCCATCCATCCATCCATCTATCTATCTATCTATCTATCTATCTATCTATCTATCTATCTATCTATCTATCTATCTAATTCCATTTAGTATAGAGGAAGTGGAAAGTATTGTATATAAAATTACTTTCGAAGGAAATCGCTATCAGATGAAACCTCCTTTAGTCGACTGATGCAAATGACGGTTCCCACAAAAGATGCAAGCTTCAGGAACGCCAAGACATGAACAAGACAGAGGCTAATAAGAATGGGAGGGGCCTTTTAATTGCCAGTTACACAGAGATTCCATTACTCGTTTCTTCTCGAAGACCGCCCAGTAATCTAGAATATACAATCGTTAACGCTTTGTGAAGTTTTACTCTGCGGTTTTTCTGCCCGCCATGCCACGTCGATTCCTTCAGTTCCGTTATATTATTATTTCTTGGAAGCAAGAAACGAACGTAAATGAATTCCGCTTTGGGGAGAAAAAAATGTATTTGAATTTCCTATGCTGAAGATGTCGATTGGAAGCCATGAGTCCCGTCATCCATAACCTTTAATTTACTAGACTCGAACTTTCAAAGATTCTGATTTTTCCAATTCCAATTCTATATTTGCATATCCCTCCCTGAATATAATCTAAGCTTCTTTCTTGACTGTTTGGGGGAGAGATACAGGGGTGAACAAAGCCGTAACTCGCGCTTTTTAATTGAAGCAATGATAACCTGTGCGGTTAAAGTATAACTTTGACTCCGTTATGATATTGCGTGTTCGAAACTCGCCAGAACACGGATAGTTGTCCGTTGAAAAAGTAATGTAAAGGATTATATAAGAGTCAGAACTATTTGAAAGTCGTCTTTCTTAAGAAGTACGTTAGTAGAAAAAAAATAATATGACTTTTTGCATGAAGTATTGGAGTTTATTCAGGTATAATCCAATATCAAAGCATTCAGAAATGGCCACTACTTTTCTCTTCTATCATTCTAGAGAATAAAGAGCACTCAGAAGGAAATGTTGTGAAACACCTTCAAAATGTACAAGCTTCCACAGTGGCGGAAAATTGTAATGTTCATATCTCAATACATACAGGATTCTGAATCTGCTCACTGATCTGAAACAATTTATAATTTACATTCATAATAAGCCCCTAACAATGAATTAGGTCAATTCGTATTTGTAGAGGCAAAAACCATTATTTACTGTCATGAGTTTGCTGAAAGGAAAGTACATTAACTTACTCCAGAATAGTTTGTAGCCTACTACTGTTTTTATATTTCGTTTCACACAGTAACAAAAGTGAAATAACCTCAAACGTTTATGTGGAACTGAAATAACACAGGCTTCAATTCAATTCAATTTAGGGCATTTCAAAACCTAAGAGGTTTTTAGCCTCGTTCACGATATATCGCCATTCGTCTCTGTTCTCTGCATCTTCTTGTCGTCCTCCCACTGTACAAAGATTATCATATACTTGGTCCTGCCAACGGAGACGAGGTACATCTTGGAGGATAGTCGAAAGTTTTTCGCAGAAGAGAGTCTTCATCACGCCGTAGAACGTGTCCAAGCCAGCGTAGTCTTCGACTTTTTATTAAGGCTATTATGTCCGGATCTTTATAAATATCCCTTACTTCCTTATTCTTCAAAATTCGCCATGTGTTATTTCCTCAAGTTTTTGTTCTCAAAAGTAAAAAGGGATTTTGTTTTTTTTTTTTTTGTTAATATCCAATTTTCGCAGTTTGGAACTAAGCATTATTTGCCGTAATGAGTCTATGTTCAATTTCTTTCCCAAATAAGCCTGTTTCATTAATTATACTTCCTAGGTATTTAAATTCAGTAACTTTTTGAAACTCTCAACCATCTATTATAAGTGACCCTCTATTATTTGACGTACGTGATATACTCATGTATTTAGTTTTATCTGAATTAATTTTTAACCCTGTTATTCTTGTTTCTTCTACTAAATGTCTAAAAAGTTTCTTGATATAATTTCTGTTTGTCCTAGAAGGACATTTATCATCAGTATATGCTAATAAATTAATTTTGCCATTGCCCAATGAAATTCCAATATTTCATTCCTAAGTCTCTGTAATGCTTTTTGTAAGACAAATTAAGAAGTATGGGTGACAAATCATCTTCCTGTCTCACTCCAGATTGAACTTCAAAACTATCTGAAATAACACAGCGTTGCGAAATTAAATTTTGGTTCAAGGCTTTCAATATCGAAGATTGATTTTGATCAATTTGTTGGCTTCTGTTGAAGGATCTGAAGTCAGATTTTGCCTATAACGTATGAAAAAAATTGAATAACGATTTCAAGAATTGTCATATTCATAGCTCCATTCATGCAATATTAACATATTTAAATACAAACATTAAGTAATCTTTGTAAATATCTACGCAGTAAACAAAATCAAACAGCATTATCTTGTTCATATTCAGAATTGAGGTTCAACTCATTCCAAGTCTCATGCAAACACTTCATTTTTCAATACCGCTTCCTCTTCATCTAGAAGTTCTATCTTCGAGATTGTCTTCTACGATGCAGCTCCAAATTGTCTCTTTTCATAGATCAACAGTAGTCAGCCATCATCACTTCATCCCACCTGCCTTGATAACGCCTTTCTATTTCTTTCATGCCTTGATGAACCCTCTCTCCATGTTCTTCGCTATAATCTCCAAAACAATCAGAGAAGAAGTCAAGATGCTCTGAAGGAAATGGATTTTAATGCTCATATTGCATCCAAAATTTTTCATAGCTACCAGCATATCTTGTACAATTTTTTTTTTAATCTGGGTGTTTCCTCTTCCCCAAGAAATTGTCAGCCACATTCTTAAATCCTGTTCCAGCCGTTAAATTTTCAAAGTATTCATCTTTCATCAAACTTCTTATGTTGGTAGGCTTTTTTTGAAAAATGAGGTTATGTTTTCTCTTTGGATTTTGAGTGAGAGAACTGCACATGTAACAAAACACGTTAGGATCACTTGCACATGCCCTTCGTGATGACGTCGCCATCATTAGACCGATTTGAAATAACCTGATAACGGTCACACGAATAAATTTGAATTCAAAATGCTTCTGTATACTTCTAGACAACTCGATAAGTATCGATTGTCTCACAGTCGATGGTGTTCAATCACTTCACGATAGATTATATCGATTGCAGTATAAGATTACGCGCGAAATTTAAATACAGCTAACTTAAGTAATTACATAAACATTGTGGGTGTTTGACGAAATGATATAATACTAAATTCTTCAAATTTAGTCATTTATGTCAGTTTGAGAAACTAACAATTAACGACTTGGTAATCTTGAATGAAGTCATAGCAAACCAGTGCAATGAAGCAATACACATTACACACTTCTCATAACAATGTTCACAATGCATCCTTTGTTATAATATAGACTTTACCGCTAATTATCCGTCTAATTGTTGCAAAGGACGAGCGTACGGACGGACAGACAGACGCCTAATAAGACGGGCTGAAGGAGACGTAAGGCATACCCTCACCAAGACCGTGTCTCTGGGGTACCGACTACTTTGAACTATCTCCAAATCAAATTATTCTACAAGCTAATCGTCTTACATTAAGACGGTCTAACGAATGGCAGCCAATTAAGAGAAAGACCCGGCGTCAAAGCCTTCTCCCTACCAGATAATACGTGATGCAATGTCACGAGCATTTTAGCAGGACTTACACGGAACCAGATAAATCAACGTGTTGGGTATATCTACCGTGTTGAAAATGATGATGATGATAATAATGATAATAATAATAATTTATTTAATTATTTATTTATTTAGAATATTAACGTGCGAAACAACAGCACAAGGCCAATTACAGTTTAGCACAAGATACAAAATAAAACAAAACAGAAGAAATGATGATGAGAATGAATGATAGCGATGGTAGTGAGATGGAATACAATCAATATAATAGTCAACATTAATCTTTGACCAAATGCAACACAATAGATGACAATATCTAACAATAATAACAAGTAAGGATATATCATGACTCAAAAGGTGTACACTACACATTAAATGGATCCAAGCTTAATCCATGCAAATTAGCATATTTTATACATCTGCAGACTGGAGAAAGAGATTTTGAATTTCTATTATAAAAATGTTGTGAAATCTTAAACCCTTAGCAAGAATACGAAGACTGATATTGCTTGTGAATGATTCACAATCAATATCACCTTTAATGATTTTACAAAAAAATAAATAATCAAGATCTTGACGTCTGGCAAATAAACTGCAGCAGTTAAAATATTTACAGTTAATCTCATATTTATAATCGTCGGAATTTGGTAAAAATCTATAAGAATATAAGGAAATAAGTTTTCTTTGAATATTCTCCAATTTAGCCGTGTCAGTGGAAGTAATGGAGTTCCATACAACAGATGCATATTCAAGCTTGGATCTAACCAATGTATAGTATAAAATTAATAAACACATAAAAGTATAAAAAGAATAAGTTATAGATCTAATTAGACCAAGCAATCTTAATTAATGGGTATAAATATATTGCACATGATCATGGAAATATAATTTTGAATCAAGTATGACACCAAGATCTCTAATACTACTTTTCTTAGTAATCATGTAATTACTAAAAGAACAATTAAATTTTAGGGAAGTAGTTTTCCTCGAGAAGGAAATGACAAAATTTTTGGATAGATTAATTTTAATTCCATTTTCAAAAGACCATCGCGAAATTGATTTAATGTAATTTTGTAGAATTTGACAATCAGCCAAACTATTAATTTTACGAAACATTTCGAGATCATCCGCAAATAAAAGGCAGCTAGGACTTATTATTTTACTTATATAATTTATAAATAATAAAAATAAGAAAGGGTCCCAATGTAGACCCTTGAGGAACTCCACATAAACTATTAAATGGAACCGAGAGAGAATTACCTAGTCGAACACAAGATTGTCTATCTGTTAAATAATTTTGAAACCAATTAACGTAGTTAGTAGAGAGACCAAAATTACTTAATTTATTTAATAACATTTTGTGAGGAACAACATCAAACGCTTTGTTAAAATCAAAATAAATTGAGTCAATTTGACCTTGAGTTTCAACTATAGGCATTATGAGATTCAGATAGGACACTAAATTAGTAGTAGTAGATTTCCCTCTAGTAAATCCATGTTGGGCTGAATTGATCTTATTTTTGACATAAAATGAAATGTGTTTGTGTATTATTTTTTCAAAAATTTTAGAAAAAGTGTTTAGGATAGAAATAGGTCTATAATTAGTGACACTGTTTTTATTACCATTTTTAAAAACTGGGATAATAGATGCTTCCTTCCAAAGTGAAGGATAAATTCCTGTTTTTAAACTAAGATTGAATAAAAAAGTTAAAACGGGTATGAGAATATTGGAGCAACCCTTAATTATAAAATTAGGAATGCTAACCGTACCTTTAGATTTATTAGGTTTTAGCTTTTTAATGGCTTTAGTTACATCATCGGATGTAATTTTTTGGTAGGGGCAAAGAGTTGGTAATATTAGAATCATAAGTAATGAAATTAGAATTACAATTTTGTTGAACAGATTTAAATTGACTAGCAAATGCGTTTGCACTTTCTTTTTGATCTGTGATGTTGACACCATTTATTATTAAGCCTGTTGGATTGCTATTAGTTTTCGAAAAGTTTCAACATATTTCCAAAATTTATTTTGTTCATGCTTTAGGTTATCATCAATTGATTGTAACCGTTTGAATTTATCGGATTTAATCATGGCGTTGACTTGTTTTCTAAAATTAGAGAAAATTTGATAATGATGATCAGTTTTATGCTATTTGAAATTTTTAAGACTTTCATTTTTTTTCTTAATAAGCTGACGTAATTCGTTTGAAAACCATTTAGGGTAGTGTGATTTTTTAACAAAGGTGACAGGGACAGAAAGAGATATAGCATTGTTTATATTTGAGACAAAGCATTTGCGGAAATGTTTACATCAGTAGTCTGATATATGCTGTTCCTATAATAATTGTAAAAAATAGAATAAAGATTGATATAATCACCTTGAGAGTAATTTAAATATGAACTGATAAGACAGTGTTTCGGAAACGATAAATTTACTTCAATATGAACAGAGATAGTAGGATGATAAATAACCTCTAAAACTAAAGAGTGATCGGTAAGTTTAACTATAGTATTATTGACATTAGTAAAACCCAAGTCAAGAAGATTTTTAATAGTAACACTGATAATAATAATAATAATAATAATAATAATAATAATAATAATAATAATAATAATAATTATAATAATAATAATAATAATAATAATAATGTCGCCAATAATAATATTAATAAAACTAATGAACGGTAACATTCAAAATGCACATACATATTTAAAACAACTATAATCGCTATCAAATTAATAGTAAGTTACATTATGCAACGAGCCTATAATGGTAGTGATTAAGATGCGAGGATGTTTATGAAACGAGCGCAAGCGAGTTTCACAATTTTCATACGAGCGTCTTAATTACCATTATAGGCAAGTTTCATACGACTTTTTATGCTCGACCATATTTCTAACTTGAAATTATTCATAAGTATTTATGTTATTGTTATGTGAGTGAGTGCAATAGCCTACCTCATAAATTGTGAGATGTGCGCAGACGCGAAAGTATTGCTTTTTTTCCGGGAAACGAATGTCGACGACTTTGATATAATCTACAGAGTAAGATAAAAATTAATCTTGATATAACTTTGAAATTGAATTCGACATTGAAAAATAAGATGACAAATTGAATTTATTTGAATATTATTTACAATTAACGCTAATTATTATAGTAACAGAACATAACCTTCTGCGACAGTATTGGATTTCCAGCCTCCGTGACGTTTCCATAGTTGTCTTTCGATTGCATATCCGAGAATAATCGAAAACCTGAACTTTAATGACATGCATTAAAGGACTGCTACCAGGTGTATAATTACTACATTTCGGCATGGTCGAGCATAAAAATATGTAAAATAATTTTCGAAGGCCATTTAAACACATTTCTTACCACAGGAATAACAGTGCGACTGAATTTTGTTTTATAATATAACTATAATATGATTTTATTTCTTATTGTATTTATCTATACTAATAATAATACTGTAGCCAAAATTTTTCTGGTAATTTTCGATTTTCCAAAAATAATTTGTGTTAACATGTATAATTAACCATCCTGAAACCGAAAATCGCTCTTTTCAAATTTTTGTTTTCAGTCTGTCTGTCTGTCTGGATGTTTGTTACCTTTTCACGCAATAATGGCTGAACCGATTTATATGAAAATTGGAATATAAATTAAGTTCGTTGTACTGTAACTTAGAATTTAGGCTATATGACATTCAAAATAGTTCATTTAAAAGGGAGGTTATAAGGGTGCTTGAATTAAATAAATTGAAATATCTCCCTTATTATTAATTTTCATGAAAAATATTACATAACAAAAGTTTCTTTAAAAATAATTCCCGATAAGTTTTATTCCATGCAAAATTTTGATAGGACTGATATTTAATGAGATAAATGAGTTTCAAAATTACAACAACAACGCCATATAAGGCGGTGTAATGAAATAAAAAAAAATGACCGTCTATAAGGGGCCTTGGACAACAACAATCGAAAGTTATGAAACATACGGTAGCCTACAGAATGTTTCTGTGTTTGTATGAGGTAATATCGGAAGCTAGATTAACCGATTTGTATAATTAATTATCAATTCACCATTGGAAAGTGTAGTTTCTCTAGATGGACATAATGCTATAATGTTATTACAGTAACTTCTGAGTGAATCGAGGACAGGTAAGATTAAAATAGCTGCTTATACACAGAAAACTTGATAGGCTATTCTGTACATTCGTTTCTTGTATTTCCAAAAATAATATTTATGACCAAATGAGTGGTCTCTGGATCGAAATCATCGCATTTTAATATTTTAAATACAATTTAAATTCAGTAACGTATTAAACAATTTATCCTTCTATCAAACACGAATGTTCCCTGGATCAAATGTCCTATTTTAATTAAGTAATTACTTTATATTTATTTCTAATGGGTGCAGCGGAGCGCACGGGTACGGCTAGTTAATTAATAATTGTCCTGACACTTGCCTGGAAGCCATTCATCTTCGTACTTCCCAACAAATCACACGTTGATTTATATTCTACCCAAATCTAGAACTCTGTACCGCTCTCTAAAAACAGCCAGACAGACAAATAAATAAATAAATAAATAAATAAATAAATAAATAAATAAATAAATAAATAAATAAATAAATAAATAAATAAATAAAATAAAGTCGGCATCGGTAGCGTACTTTGTATAGCGCTGGCCTACTATGCTCGAGGTTGCGGGTTCGATCCCGGCCCAGGTCGATGGAATTTAAGTGTGTTCAAATGCGACAGGCTCATGTCAGTAGATTTACTAGCATGTAAAAGAACTCCTGCGGAACAAAATTCCGGCACATCGGCGACGCTGATATAACCTCTCCACTTCGAGCGTCGTTAAATAAACCGTAATTTAAAATTTTAAAATAAATTAAATAATAAAATAAATAAATATTGTTAAAATATGTTTAAAATGTAATAAATACGATCATCAATATCATGAATAAAGAAATAAATACATAAATAAATAAAAATAATTTAAAATCTATCTAAATGAATAAGTAACTAAAGAACTCAATAAGTAAACACTTAAATAATTAACTAAATAACGAAATAAATAAAGAAATAAGTAAAGAAATAATTTAAAAATTAAATAGCTAAATAAATAAACAACTAAATCAAACATAAATAAACAAATAAATAATGAAGAAAATAACTAAATAAATAGCAAAATAACTAAATAAATATGTAAATAAACAAATAAATAAATTATTAAATAAATAATGAAGTAAATAACTAAATAAATAGTTAAATAAATATGTAAATAAACATATAAATAAATTATTAAATAAATAATGAAATAAATAACTAAATAAATAGCTAAATAACTAAATAAATATGTAAATAAACAAATAAATAAATTATTAAATAAATAATGAAGTAAATAACTAAATAAATATGTAAATAAACAAATAAATAAATTATTAAATAATGAAGAAAATAACTAAATAAATAGCTAAATAACTAAATAAATATGTAAATAAACAAATAAATAAATTATTAAATAAATAATGAAGAAAATAACTAAATAAATAGCTAAATAACTAAATAAATATGTAAATAAACAAATAAATAAATTATTAAATAAATAATGAAGAAAATATCTAAATAAATAGCTAAATAACTAAATAAATATGTAAATAAATAAATAAATAAATTATTGAATAAATAATGAAGTAAATAACTAAATAAATAGCTAAATAACTAAATAAATATGTAAATAAACAAATAAATAAATAAATAATGAAGTAAATAACTAAATAAATAGTTAAATAAATATGTAAATAAACAAATAAATAAACTGTCGATGGCAGACTTTAGATCTCGTGCATGTGACGGCACAAAGCCCTTGACGATTCAGGATCAGGAATACTGCAACTGTTTTCCTGTGTGGCACTTGATACAGCGCGATTGGAAGTGAGTATGAAGTTCATTTCTCGCCTTCACTTATGGCTTTCTAACTTCCGAATTTTTCTCCTTTTAAGTTTCCATTAATACAAATGTCCCGGAAATTAATTATATTGTTTTGGTGTGGTGATGTCGTCATTTCAACTTCTTCATTTCCACTTATTGTACAGTAACAGAATCCACTAGAATTTTATCTGTTGTTGTTCGTTTTGATGTGTAAGTGCGTTATTATGGTATATGAGCTTTCTTAAAAAATATTGCTTTGAATTTAAAGATCACATACTTCATAGATGTAGCATATAGTATTGTATAGTATAGATGTACAGGGACATCATTTTATTTTTACTTCAATTTTTATTGTACCTGAGTTTTTGAATGTACTTCACTCCCACCCCTTCTACTAAGGAAGTTCCAGCTCCACACAGAACCAAGACCGCAGATAGTAAGCAGTACTGAGTTACTGAGTATAGTACGTTCCAGAAATATGTTCGCGTTTTCCAGTGACGAAAGAGCTTTCAATATTGAATCATATTTTCGCACAGGTACTGTCCGTTTGCCTACGTCGCATTCCGATTTCCCCAACCTGCTTCTGCTCGCCCCTCTGTAAAAGCTGGGCTGTCTTAGCTCTTTTCTGAAAACATTAATTTCTCTTAGGAATTGGACGTTTACGTAATATTATACAGCTGTTTAATTTAACTTAAATAAAAGGGCCTCGTTAAGTAATTAAGTGTCACGTGATTTCCTTCCTTTCTACAATCCTGCGGGCATAACCACTTGGACGGACAGTAGATAGCATGTCTGAGTAATTTTATATTTTCGGGTCGGGCAGAAGTGAAGATTGAATTCACAGTACCTAGAGTAGGTACAGAATTATTTCAACATGAGTTACTAGTACGAAGGACGAAACTGGCAATTGGAATTAGATGCAATAGTCTATAGTGCGATAATATGCACAAAAGAACTGAAGCCTGTATCGAAATGAACGGCCACCATTTTCAAAATTGTGTTTAAATATTCATATTATGATTATTTTTCAATTTAACTTCTTTCTCTATAGTGTACATAATGTGCTGTAGACAGTATAATACACACTGCATGATGAATACGTTCGCATGGATAAATCACTTCGTGAGTAAAAACACTTATTGTTAATACAGTACTGTACTTTGATTAAAGAAAAACCTAATGAAAATTATCAAACTCAAAATCGCGATATTTCCTAGTTTACGTAAATGGATGAACTAGTTTTCTTCCATCCTATACCTAGTAGAGTGATTTGTGTTTTACGCCAGTATCATCGAACTCCAGTCTTGGAGGGGGGAGCAAGCGGTGTTTCCGGTTCTCTAAAGGTATAGACAGGTTAATATTAAAAATGTTAGTAAAAATAAAATGATGTCCCTGTAGTAATATAACACAAATTTTTCCACGACTTAAATTATTGCTGATTATCATGTCATGGAGTTTAGAAATAAGAAAGACAGGGAATAGAGCTGCTGGGGAACGTAAAGCGGTGATAGGAATTGCATATAATCGTACCTTCCGGGAAATTGTGCTCTGAGAAGCCGTCCGCTGATTGGAAGAGCTTCGTCATTAAGATAATTTTTGTGTGCTACTGGATTTTAGATCAGCGCATATTATTGATCGCGGTTGAATATACAGAGTGTTAGAAAAGTATCCAATATTTTAGGAGGTGATAGTATGCATCAAAACAAGAAAATAATGTCTAATAAACATGGGACCTACAACACATACTTCCTGAGATCTGAACACTTGTTCATAGGAGGTGCTCAATGTGACGTCCATTTATGGCAATGCATTTTTCTGCCCTACAATACAGCAGACTACCAGATAATCATACCCTAGTTGACATCCCTTGCATGAAATAATGATAAGTAGCAAGGAATGCTAAAAAACGAAAGTTTCGTTCCGGATATGAGCGGGGTTCAGCAGAGATGGTGTTGTGAATTTTCGTAATCAGCATGAGTGGGCTGATGGAAATCCCCATGTAGTTGAAAAGCCAGACATCAGCACCGATTCTCAATCAACGTATGGGCAGACGTTCTTGGTGATAGATTAATAGCGCCATATGTGCTACCACAGAGACTTTCAGGACTTTCTTATTAACTTATTGCCTGCCTTGCTGGAGAATGTGCCATGTCAGCAGGACTACAGATGTGGCTCATATGCGATGGCGCACCAGCACATTTTCTTCGCAATGTGCGTGAACACCTGACATGTCAGCACATACAGGAACAACCAGGTCAATTTCAGAGCTAAGGGCAGAGTAATGCATTGCCATGAATGGACGTCACAATGAGTACCTCCTATGAACAAGTGTTCAGATCTCAGAAAGTATGTGTTGTAGGACCCATGTTTATTACACATTATTTTCTTGTTTTGATGCATACTAGCACCTCCTAAAATATTGTGACAGCGACGTGAGATTCGAACTCACGACCAGCGTCCCGCAGCGGGCTCCACGGAGCACTGAGGGACGGCGCGCGGCGGAGAGAAGAGAGTGGAAAGGGCCTACGCGGCGAGGATGTGTGCGCGCGCAACTGCTGCGTGCAGAGTGAAGGGGGGACGGACCCTCCCGACTCTTCGAGAAGTCCGTCGAAGTGGAAAAATCGGGAATTCGAACTTTCCAGGCTACGTCGCTGTGGTTATAAAAGAAGAAGCGCGAGGGAACTCGGACAGTGTGATTCATGATTAGTTCAGTGAGTAAGCCAGAGCAAGCAAGCCAGTCTTGTGTACCGGAGTTCGACTTGAGTGTGCGTCCGCAACTGTGTCAGCATCCGAAGGCCTGAGTTCGAGTGCAGTGGACCGCAGTTGGAGGGACCTGAGTTCGAGTACAGTGGGCTGTCTCTGAAGGTCTGTGGTTCGAGATACTGTGAACTCGAGTGACTGAGCTAGAAGAACTGTGAACTGAGAACTGACAGTTCTGATTTGTAAATAGTGCTTTGTAAATATTAGTTAAGATTAAAAGTTCATTGTTGTTCGTAATAGTCCTAGTGAATTGTCATAGTCGTTTGTGAAGTTAAATCGTAGAGAGTGAAGAATAGTTATTGTTGGAAGAATAAAATTACATTGTTGTTAGTAATAAAACGTTACAATATTGAATAATTTTTTTAACACCCCAACAACAACCCCATCGCGATTTGTACTCTTATTTTTGGTGATAAGTGCTCAGAGAACAATACTTGTCCCCGCGTGGGATATATAACTCTCTTTCTGAAGCATTGGTCGGCATTTTCTGACTCCCGAGATTGTAAGAAATGTTTACCTTTTCAGAGACGATGTTGAAATTATTTCCCATTACCTGCAAGACAGGTGTTCTAGCGTTTAAACATATTTTGATTCATACGTTGCAGCTCCTCTTCCTAGGCTCTTTTTATAGTATGTTGTTTTGTGACGTCTTTGATTTGATTTTTGTCCAAAACTGATCCCGTAGTTTTTAATTTGTACAGTCTTATGAACTGTCATCCTATTAGGTGGATGAACCCCAGGGAATCGTTCCTTTAGTTCTATACGACACTGGGCAGGTGATCTGTTTTTTGAAAAGGTTACAACAAATGAAAATTCTTTGTTCGGTTGTAAATCTTAGAATAATGACGCAAAAAATAGATACGGGAGCCCGAAACCGCACTGCATAGTTTAGCAAAGTAACTGACTCATGCGCCTCGGAGTCTTATCGCTGCCTGCAGACTCTCTGCTTGCGTTGCCACACAGCTCAATGGCTGTCTCTGTATGTTTTGGTTGCATAACATTATAGTGATATATTAAAACAAATGGAAGACGTTATCAATTAATATAACACAAATAAATAATTAATTAATTATAATACACTCAGGGACAAAAAAACCGGACACTTCTATATTTGCTTGCATTTTGTTGCCAATTATTTCAAAATGAAACAAAACTCATTTAAACAAAATAATGTTTCATTTAGCACCTTATACGACAATATTTGAAAAAAAAATCTCTGATGAGAAAATTTACAAAAATTGCAAAGAGCGTATAACTATGGCATCGTTTGGTCTAACTGTTTCTTTTTTTCATTTTATGGTGCCTTAAACATTAAAAACTCTTTTTAGTAACGGGTATTACCCCTTCTGGCTTGAATAACTGCATCCATACGTCTTGGCATGCTCTCAATTTGGTTACCAATTTCTTCTTGAGGAATAAGTTCCCATTCTTCGCCAAGTGGTCGCCTCAACTCTTGTAACGATTCTGGTCTCGGTCGTCTATTCTTAACACGCCGTCCCAGCATGTCCCACACGTGTTCAATTGGGTTCATGTCTGGACTCCTTGCTGGCCATGGAAGAACATGGATTCCCACGTCTTGGAGATAATCTCCGACCGCATGGGCAATATGCGGCCGTGCATTATCATGCATTAAAACAAAATTATCGCCTACAAATTGGCCAAATGGCATAACATGATCAGCCAAACATTCATTTATATACCTATCAGCTGTTAGTCTTCCATTTTCAACAAAAACCAACTCTGTACGAGCATCCGTACACACTCCTGCCCAAACCATCACTCCACCACCTCCATACGGCACATTTTTGAAAATGCAACACTGTGAAAATCGTTCTCCCCTCCATCTCCAAACTCTTTCACGTCCATCAGGTGAGCACAGATTGAAATGGGACTCATCGGTGAACAGAACACAGCTGCACTGTCCATTTCTCCAATCCCTGTGATCATTTGCAAAACGCAGTCGTTCTACTCGATGCATCCTGAGAAGTCTGGGACCAGTTGCAGGTCTACTTGATATCAGTCCACTTGCTTTCAACCTCCTTCTAACTGTTTTGGCCGAAATTGGGCGTCCATGCATGTTAACAAATTGCTGAGCTGCACTAGTAGCTGGCAGGTTGCGTTCCCTAAGAACTCTCAACACCATATACTGTACCTGTCTTCATTTGGATTTGTAGCTCTTGAATGACCCGAACCTGGTCTTCTGGTACATTCTAGGGTCTCTCTATACCGTTTTATGGCAACATGGGTCGCGCTTCTAGCCATATTCATAACATTTGCAATGTTGCGTACACTGCGTCCATCATCGTAAAGGGCTACAGCTCGAGCCACATCTTCAGGTCGCATCTTGTTTTAAGACAAATGTTACAACCCCACCTAAACTCAGAAAATGTAAAAATAAAGAAATAACGAATGATAACGATAATGAAGCACAAAATGGTTGAGACAAAATTGTTATAGCTGAGACTCCGAAAGCAAAATTGGAATATTTGCTTGTAATGGCTTGTTTACAAAACAAAAACAATCAACAATTTATACACGTCTCCATAACAACAGATGGCTACCATAATATTGTATGAGAAGATAATGTTTTGCAAAATACCAGCAAATATTAAAGTGTCCGTTTTTTTTTTGCCCCTGAGTGTATTTATACAGTGCATTTACTTTGCTTGGGCTCCATATTACCCTATACCGAATACGTGGGCTGTAGTTGGCAGGGTTTTACGAGGGCTGTACCCGGCCGGGTCGTACATTTAGGCACGGTTTGACCCTTTGTGAGCTCTTAATTGTGATGATTGTTCAAGTCCGACAGGCGGCCTGGGTGTCATTTGTGAATCCGATGCTGACAGGTGGGTCATCTTGCCTCAGACCCTGACAGAGCCAGGTCCTGTTTCGCGGACGAGTAGCCTCATAAGCCCCAGGGGGCGGAGCTCCAAGCTCTTCCTACATCAGCATCGGAAACCCGTATTACCCCAAGACCTCACCCAATCCTATTATTATTATTATTATTATTATTATTATTATTATTATTATTATTACTGCGGATGACAGATGAAATGAGGGGGAGGTAGTGTGTGTTGGTGAAATGATAGAGAGAAACGAGAGTATCTCCAAAAAAATCTTCTACAACGTCTTTGTCAGCCACAGATTTCATCACGACATGACCGAGGATCGAACCAGGGTCGCCTGGATGGAAGACTAGTTTGGCGGTAGTTACGCAAGTACAAGTTGAGTATGCAGGCATTGTTATTGATGTTTTGTGTGACGGTTGTGATATCAACGGTCATTGTCTATGCTAAAACAAATGTGATTAATATATCATCATCATCATCATTATCATCATCATCACCATCATCATGTACCCAGCTTTCAGGGAGTTGTCCTGTTCCAATCTCTAATCAGATGTCAGTATACTCTAATTCTTGTAAAATGTCTGTATTTGTTTTTAAATCATTACAGTTATATTTCTCATATATCTCATTTCTGCTGTAGTTATTCTAGATTTATTTTTGGTTCTGATTATCCATTTCTCATAACCATAATGTCGCAAGAGCTAACACGTTGTATTCGGCTTTCAGTTGAAGTTTGTTTTCGTTTCAATATATTAATTATTACGCCGATAATCTTAATTAAGTTATTTACCTTACGATTTATATCCAATCCATTTTCGTATGAAATAATGTTACCAAATATTTAAATTCATTCACTTGTTCAATGATTTGGTTGTTTATGACAATTTTACTTCTTACTGGTAGGCCTATTTAGGATTTAAATGCCATTGTTTTTTTTAAGAGAGATTGTTAAGTTATATTCTTTTATTATTTTGTTAAGTTTGTATGTTGATTTTTGTAAATTATCTTCAGAATTGCAGGCGATTAATGTTGACTGGGTCACTAAACTGCCTTCTGAAGGAATTTGTGAACGGGAAAAGAGTTCGGGGCAGAAGAAGATATCAGATGATAGACGACATTAAGATGTATGGATCATATGAGGAGAAAAAGAGGAAGGCAGAAAATAGGAAAGACTGGAGAATGCTGGGTTTGCAGTGAAGTTCTGTTCTTGGGCAGAACACTGAACGAATGAATAATAATGTATTTAGCACAAAACTGGAGAACCTATGACGGACAATAATTCTAATAGTAGGAGGGTTAAGTTTCACTTCGAACGCGCGAAGAGGCTGAATGCCCATTCTTTCATTTCAATAATTAGTCTTGTAAGTCACACTTCACTGTAATTTCTTTCAACAGTTGAAATAATGTCCTGTGACGTTCCGTTAAACAGCTGTAGTCTTAGCACACAATTGCAAAACAGTTCTATTCTCTTCCGATTCAGTAATAATAGTAAGGGAAGCTCTCGGTCGACTGGGAATGGCTGCAACAACTCAGATGTAGTCTACTGTATGACCGAATACCTGGTAGGAGTCTGTGACCCAGTTGCAGTGCAATTCAATGAAGTTAATGGCATAGGACACAATGTGACCTGCAGCGCTCGATAGCTTTGTGATGTTCAGGCTAAGATCAGTACATCGGGGCTAATCTAGTCCCATGTGTGCTTGCCATTGGAATTATGATTCCTACGGGATTCGAACTCTGCGCCATTGAATGAGAGTATGGTACTTAGCTGCCATTTTGAACATAACTTAGTGAAGGTGTAGGATTAGGGCGCACAGCCGCCGCTTGATGTCGCTTTCCAGGCCCATGTGTTCACTAGGGGTGCCTGGGAAGCTGCAGTATCAAAATCGCCAGACCCTACCTAACACTGACACTAAACAACAAGTCTCAACTTTTTTGTTGCCGCTAAATAAAAGTAGGCGATTCTTACCATTCCATGTTTCCTGAATCCGAATTGGTACACAAAATACCACGTTATGTACGATTTGTCGGGAAAACAGAATGAATTTTTGTATTATTTTTTAATTTTTCCAAATCAGCAAAAAAATTCGTGACATCAAGCATTCTAAATAGTACGGTATATTTCAATTAAGAATTATGTGCAACAAACAACATGACGAGACAGAATATCAGTCACTAAAATTGAATGCTAATAGGTTGCATATTATTACAAAAAACTTATAGACTAATTCTCAAAAAAAATAAATAATAAATTATTTTCTGAAACCGTAGGGCGTCAAAACCTGTGGAGTACGGTTAGCGCGTCTGGCCGCGAAACCAGGTGGCCCGGGTTTGAGTCCCGGTAGGGGCAAGTTATCTGGTTGAGGTTTTTTCTGGGCTTTTCCCTCAACTCAATATGGGCAAATGCTGGGTAACTATCGGTGCTGGACCCCGGACTAATTTCACCGGCATTATCATTTTCATTTCATTCAGACGCTAAATAACCTGAGATGTTGATAAAGCGTCGAAAAATAACCCACTAAAAAGAGTGGGGTCTCTAAAAAGAAACAAAAAAGTTGGCAAATGTGATGGACTGTTATCTTCCCTTCAATTTGAATATATCCTGATGGAATCTTTATCCATGTTAGGTGCGCAAAAATTCCAGATGGGAGTGCAGAAAATACGTTTTGAAGAAAATATTGCAGTCCATTACTTAAAAATGTCGATCATATTTTTCACCTGCTCAATAAAGTTATCTGCTCTGGAATTTGCAAGGAATTTTGAGCAAACATTTTTAACTCATTTTTTCTGTTTCGGCGACATTTCCTCAAAAGGAGTGTGACCTGGTAGAGTGTAAGAGAAGGCCCTATGGCCTTAACTCTTCCAGTATAAATAAATAAATATTATTATTATTATTATTATTATTATTATTATTATTATTATTACACCATGACTGTATGGGCTTGAATACCCATGAAAATGTCCTCTTTTAATTTTCGTTCACTAAAATTCACAAGAATTTTTTTTGAATATGGGAAGCACACTCTCCTGTTTCGTCCATTGCTTTAATGAAGTTCCTATTAAGCCCAACTTTCTATTGGATGGTGGTAGAAATACATAGTCGAAATGTGCAAGAAAATGGTACCAACACTTTTCCTCTTAGCAGTAAGCTTTTCATCCTGAATGTCTTCCTAACATGAAACTTTGTGTAGAAACTCTGACTAGAATTCCATTAAATTTCTGAAGCTCACATATATTCCATTTATGTTGAAAGAAATTCCTAGCTTTCAGAATTAAGTCATGTGATGTTTTTCTTCCAGATTCACAGCATAAGCCACTGGTACCGAGGATATATATATATATATATATATATATATATATATATATATATATATCCGGTTGTACTGATTTTATATTCAAAGATAAACCACACATGTTGGGCCAATTATACAGTGTTCATAGATTTGATAAGAAACGTAAGAAATTATATATTACAGTTATATGAACACTAATAGTGTTCATGTTCTGTAATACGTAATTTTTTTACATTTCTTATACGGCTTTTAGTCTTGACTCAAATGCATATGAAGGAACGGCATTAATTAGGTATCTGAGATATAATCCCATTCAAATTACCACGGTACAATAAACAAGTTAAACTTTCTAACAGTAAATGTATTGACAGCCTACGATGACGCTTTCGAAGAACATAGAGATCTACTACAGTGCCCCGCTTACAGTAGAGAAGCAATATGTAGGGCATTTGTTTTATTTATTTATTATTTATTTATTCATTCATTCATGCATTCATTTATTACATTTATTTCTACTGGCAGAGTTAAGGCCATAAAGCCTTCTCTTCCACTTAACCATAAAGAATACCATGGAAAGTTGATAAACACAATACAATACAACCAATACAAAAAATAGCAAATATAAAAAAGGCAGGAATTCAGGAACAATGTACAATTAACAAATATAATAATAATAATAATAATAATAATAATAATAATAATAAGTGAAAACAAGTTTAGTTACATGAAATTCTAAGAATAAAACAATTACAGTAATGTGAATCGAAGTAATTGTTAAAATGATAAAGGAAATTTAAATATTAAAAACAAAAAATTCCTATAATGGAAAAAATTATATTTTAGGAAAGCTCACAGTCTTAGCAGTCTATTTCACAACCTGGTTTTGAAATTAGTAAATGTCTGACAGTCACTTAAGGTATGAGGTAGGGAATTCCAATGATGAGAAATTGAAACGATGAATGATGAAGAATATCGGGAAATGTTATGATGAGGTATACTCAATGTATCTCTGAAAGGAAACACAAACGATCAAAATTGTATTAAACTTTTTTGTTTGAAATTTCTCAAAGAATAAACTCTTGAAATTATTGACATTACTTACGGTTTACTCTGGATATTAAAAAGTCGAAATTTGTTAAATAGCTGTAGAAAAAATCATCAAAATATTACATACGAAATTCCACCTACTGACATATTATACACCAATTAAAATTGCATACATATATACTACCTCTCCCTCTGCCCATCTCTCTTCCTATTTAACTATACACGTACACATTAGATCCTACATCCAACCACTTCAACATCCATTCATTTACCCACTAATCCATAATATTTCTGGTCACTTACTATCCAGTCATAGATAATTTTTGTAAAACGATATTTTTTGCGTTATACAGAACGTAAGTCGCGGTTATTCTGTTCAGGGACTTGAAATCACATAAATGTCCTACAAATCGGTTGCTAGACGAGGAGTATTAAGTACAGTGGTGGGGTTGCCACCTTATATCCTCTAAACCGGCTTTGGGAATGGCATTTCCTCCATTCTAGATGGAACGGTTATACCGCCGTGACTCGGTCCTCAGAGAATTACAAAAGAATTGAAAATTACACCTATTTATTAACATCTCAACCACCATAGACAAAAATGGCTTAATCATGGCAATAGGATGGACCGTTCCAGACTCCCAAGACAAATTCTCCGCTATATGCCAGATGGAAGACGATCTTTGGGACGCCCCCTGAAAAGATGGACGGAGACCGTAACAGGACACTAGGCCCAATACCTGCAAGGACGATGATGATGATGATGATGATGATGATGATGATGATGATGATGACATAACGTAAGTCACACACATTTGTTTTTATACAAATAAATTGGACACATTTTGATATCTGAGATGCAGTACAAACCCTGCGTGAAAACGAGGATAAATTGCATGGAAATGTGAATTTGTCTTCTTTATTTATTAGTAAAGGACTCATTTTATTGCTAAGTTTATGGACTGTGCAAAGTTATTGACTCATTATAAGCTATCACTTCCATGCAAAAATTTAGAATCACATGACAAAGTTTTCTCAGTGTTTGTTCATAGTGAACAATATAAAAGTAACATAAAATATAGCAACGTTACGTATAACCTAACAACAATTCAACAAGCGAACAGTTAATGAAAATAACTAATAATTTCAAGGCAAAAATTTATCCAAGGCCGGATATCGAACCCGGAACCTTAGGTTGAGCGCGCTAACGCTCTACCGACTGAGCTACCCAGGAAATATACCAGACTTCCGCCCAATTTTCCCCTTATATCCACATACCTCAAGTGGGTTGACAGGTCGTCATAGTCCAGCATTGAGTGCACAATTACTTTGTGACTTAAATTTTTACCTGTTATCCAAGCAGTAACGCGTGTTATACAAATCTGACTGTTCATGTATAGCTCCCATACCCGCCACTAGAACAATTTTTCCCTTGAAATTATTTGAGTTAGCTTTACACGGAGGTATTCTGAAAAGTCAGATTTGTGAAAAATTATTGATCTCTTTAATTTAATATCTTATTGACTCTCACCCGAAATACACAACGTTGTTTAAGCTCTATACACGTAACGAAAATAGACAATAGAAAATAGAAAATAGACTTAAGTGTTTAGCATAATAGCCAGGTACTTTGTCCATGTTCTTGTGCCACAAGATAGCTCTTGGAGAGAATATGTATTCAATGATTTCTTTCTGGAAAATTATTTTTATGGAACATTGCAATTACATAAAATTCATTATTTTGTTAACAGTGTTCTCAACCGAATGGGCTCGGGAATATTTGAGGCCTCAAGAGATCTCTCAACGGTTTTTCCTTTAAGTAATCTCTTTTTTTATTCCTAAGTGTACGATTTGGTTCCCGTATTTTATTGAAATAATTATCTCTATTCGCCTCAACTGAATCCTGTAAGAATTTCAATTTTGCCTGTTTCCTTCTTTCTACTGCCAAGCAACAATCTTCATCAAACCACGGTTTCTTTTTCTTAGTTTCGTAATAACCAGGGAAAGGATTTATATGTAAATACATATTTACTTATAAAGCTAATATAATTTATATTTTGCATTATCTTTATGTTTCACAATGTGTAGGGTTGAAAAATCCTACTTTTATTTTCCATATTTTTCCATATTTTAGAGTTTAGTACATATTTTCGTTAATTTCCATATATTTTCCATATTTCATATAAAACAGTCCATATTATATTAGGTTTAACAATAAAACAAAACAAAATTCCATTAACTTTTAAAAATACATTTCAACAATAGAGATTTAAACACATGTTCAGTAATCCCTTTAACATCAGAGTTATTTGAAAATTAGCAGTCCTATCAACAATGGGAAAGTAAGTTACAAAACTGTATTAATTTAATTTAAAATTTTTAACAGACTTCAGTTGTGCAGCTCAACAGTTAAATGCCAGTCAGAGTACACATAGGTTCAGTTTTGTAAATCATACTATAAAGACGGTAAATATGCCAAAAGTACGTCATTCAGTCAATTTAAAATCAAAACTAACAAGTTACATTTCAGAATTTAAAGAAGATGGTTTATCAACTGACAATAAAATATTATTTTGTAATTTGTGTCAGTGTGCAGTATCATCTACACAAAAGTTCCTGGTGCAACAACACATTACAACTAGTAAACATCAGGCCAACAAACAACTAAATTCCAAGCAGAGACAATTGTTTTTAACACAACCAACAACATCGAATGTAAGATCTGAGTTTAACATCGACCTGTGCCGTTCTCTCATCTCTGCTGATATTCCTCTCTACAAACTAAAGAATAAGGTCTTCAGGGAATTCCTTGAAAAATATACTCAACATACAATCCCGGATGAGTCAACACTTAGGAAGACGTATGCTCCATCCATCTACGATGAGACAATACAGAAGATAAGAGATGAAATTAAAGATAGTTCAATTTGGGTTTCCATTGATGAGACTCCCGACAAAGAAGGTAGACTTGTTGGTAATGTAGTTATCGGTTTGTTAAGTGAACAATATTCTGAACGAATTCTTTTACATTGTGATGTTCTAGAAAAGTGCAATAACAAAACTATAGTTAAACTGTTCAACGAAGCTATGGGTATCCTGTGGCCAAAGGGTATTATGTACGATAATGTGTTATTCTTTATTAGCGATGCTGCCCCTTATATGGTCAAAGCTGGACAAGCATTATCTGTTGTATATCCTAAATTGACTCATTTTACTTGTGTGGCGCATGCATTTCATCGTGTGGCAGAAGTGGTCAGAGACAATTTCCCTAAAGTAGATTTGTTGATTTCATCAGTGAAAAAAGTATTTCTCAAAGCTCCCAGTAGAGTTAACGTGTTGAAAGAAATGTACCCTGAAATTCCATTGCCACCAAAGCCAATTTTAACTAGATGGGGTACATGGCTAGAAGCAGTTGAATATTATGCCGAACATATAGACTCTATTAACAATGTTCTCCTTGCATTGGACTCTGAAGATGCAGTCTCAATTGATACTGCGAAAACAGTTACCTGTGACATAAGTGTGAAGAATGACTTAGCTCACATTCAGCATACATTTTCATGCATCATAAAAACGCTCAAAAGTCTCCAAAATAGGCACCTTTCACTATCTGAAAGTTTTGAAATTATAAATAGTACTGTGGAACAACTGAATCGTGGTAGAGGTAAAGTTGCAGATGCAGTAAGAGCTAAGGTGGACACTGTACTTTCAAAAAACCCTGGATATGAAGAACTACAAAAGGTTGTTGCTGTGATGAGTGGTGAATCAACAGTGAAGATTAACTTGGACTTATCCCCAGCAGACATTGTGAAATTGAATTATGTACCAGTTACTTCTTGTGACGTCGAACGCTCTTTTAGTCAGTATAAATCTATCCTCAGAGACAATAGAAGAAGATTCACTTTTCAGCACTTGAAAGAAATGTTTGTAACCTATTGTTATGGTAACAGACAATAAAAATTGTGTTTTGTTGAAACTACATTGGAAGATAAGGTACGTCCATTATATTTTTTGTTTAGTTTGATTAAAATGTACCAATATTTAACGTACATAGTCATTTTTTTATAATTTTAAGTCCATATTTAATTCCATATTTTGGTAAAAATCCATATTTAATTCCATATTTTGGTAAAAATAACTACATATATATTTACATATTTCATATATTTTTAGTCCATATAAATCCGTTCCCTGGTAATAACCTATGCTCTGTTCAGCTGCAATTTTGATATTATCTCGGATATATTATCACACGCTATTAACATCTAACTCTTCCTCAACTTCGTCGGAACTTGCTAATACGGCAAACCTATTTGAAATTTCGACCTGATAATGTTGCTTAGTTTCCTCGTCCTTTAATTTCGGAATGTTGAATCTTCTAATATTAACTTGTTGCTCTACTCGCTTCGCTACTGATAGTTTTTCTCTTAGTTCTCCAATTACCAAATAATGGTCAGAATTACAGTCTGCCCCCCTGAAGGTTCGAATGTCTACTATACTAGTATGTCTTTTATCTATCAAGATGTGGTCCATCTGGAGACGTCCAAGTATATTTATGTATATCCTTATGGGGGAATGTTGTACTTTTGACAATTAAATTTTTTGATGTGGCAAAGTTGATTAACCTGACTCCATTATCATTACTAGTTACGTGTAGGCTCCCTTTTCCAATAGTCGGTTTAAAAATATCCTCCGTCCTCCTTTAGCATTGAAATCCCCAAATAAAATTTTCATGTGATATCTAGGTAACTGATCAAAAGTCTGTTGCAATTCCTCACATAAGTATCCTTTATATGGTCGTCTTTCTCTTCTGTAGGGGCATGAGCATTTTCAATTATATTTACTCGTACAAATTAAGAATAGAATGTGTCATAGAATGAAGATATCTACTATTATTAAATAAATATGCACTGGAACAAAAACAATCACATTTTTTTAATTTTTTGGGAAAAATTTAATTTTTAAATGGAAAAAAGACATGCCTCTCTTTAAGCACAAATATAATTTTAATATAACGTGAGATGTTATACTGTAGATCAATGTTCAATTAGAGGCGTTCATAATGCCCGAGTCTGTAAAATTGCCGTATGTTTACTTTAGATGTTCATAGTAAATATTACTTTTCGCTTTACATTTCCGGTTTGCTGAGACCAATAATAACAGAAAATTCAAACATTTCAAAAATGCCTCGTAGTAGTAATGTTTTCAGTGAAGTTGGTGATTACTATTTCGAGTAACTCTTGTCGCACACAAGGCAATGGGTAAAAAGAAAACCAGAAAGAAAAGCCACTGATAATGATCAGTACTGATCCACTCCTTCTCCTCTACAAATCCTAGAATTTGTTTATGATTATTCAATACGTGTACATCTCATGTAATACGAAAGAGACGACGGCTTCAAGGCCAAGTCTTTCATTCACTCAGAAAAGTTGGTAATTTTTAAATCGGACTCTTCAACAAAATTTGGTCTTACAACGCAACCGTAGACTATCACAGTCTAGTATATACAGTCGCGAAGCTTGGGGTGGTTTTTTGCATTTCTCGCGATAGTTGCTAGCCGCTTGGAGCGCTGTGTGTACTAGGAACAATAGACTGTGTCACTGCCATCGTGAGCTAATACAGGACGTAAGGCAGACCATGTGACTCGCTTAACCCGATCACGAAAGGCGGCGTTTCAACCATATAAATTAGTTGGAATGCATAAACAGTAACATATGTTTCTCTAAAACATAGTGTAATTCCATTAATAACATTTAAAACAATGATTATGAGACACTTCAGACACAATTCACTTGCGAGTTAAGCTGTAATATTATTTTTGGTGTGAAAATTACGTTGTTCGTGTGTGTAATACCTGCCTTTATTTCGATTAAATATTGCGAAATTCTTGTACATTCATTTATGCACGATTCAATAATTTTCAGTTGCACCGCACGGATATTTAGATATGTTGAAATTATAGGTTATGTTTACTGTACCAGTTGCCCCTTTCTGTCTAATTTTAGTGATCTCCAATGCCCTGCCATTTATATGGAAATATTATAGGTTATGTTTACTATACCTTATATTCCTAAATTCGTAATTATACATTATAATTAAGGATAATGGCATGTATGATACTCTGCACATTCAATTTGTCTGTATTTTAATACTACAATTGAGTATTGAATTAGTGTATTTATCTACTACCTAAGAGACGAAGTAACAATCGTACGTACACTAATTTCATAGGAGTGGTATGGTAAATTTTCTGTCTTTATCAAGGAAGGTACGTGTGCTATATTAAAATCACAATATGAATTATTTTTTATTAAACCTCAAAATAGCTTCCATTCTAAACTTAAAATGTTGACGCGAAAAGATTATGTTAACATGTAAAATTCTGTATGACTTGAGGCTTTCCCGGCGTTTGATGTAGAATAACTCTTCTCGGGTACGGCTAGCTCTGCCATCTTCTTCAGGGACACTTGGTCCCTGAAGAAGATGGCAGAGCTAGCCGTCGAAAGCTTGGAAGCTAATCTCCAACTCACCTGGCTGAGAACCCGAGATGAGTTATTCTATGTAAAATTCTCTTCACATTAAAATAACACAGTTTTGTAATTATTTCTGCAACATATTATGCAACAAGTAAACGGAACTTATGGACACATTACACTAAATAAAATTTAGCTATGATACGCAATAAAGTTATAATACAATATTTCACTGAGCTCCATATACTGAAATAGAAAATCCGAACAAACATTACGGCCTGGTCTAGATCGAAAAGGCATTGACTGTGCCGTATTTCGCATTTTTGTGAAAGTTGTGTAAACTGTGAAATGTTCGCTATCGGTTGTAATAACTGTACTTTGACTAAAGTACAATAATTTGAGTAATAATATGGGACAAGGAGACGTTTGTTGCACTATAAATTCTAAGAAAAAGAGGTCAGAGTTATCATTCCGAAAGATCCAGGAAGGTGAGTTTATAAAATATAATATATACTTTATGAAAATAATATATAAACCTTATGTATTTCGTATTTCAATAGAGGAAGGAAGGTGTTAATTTTTCAAAAGAACCCGATGTGAAAAGTACAATACATTTTATCGTCTGCTAGGGAAAGAGTCTGTGATGAGGCGATAGCAGCGATCCTGGTCGCTAGCAACTATCTATGGATGCATATTTCAACTGTCTATGTTTGCATATTTAGTAAGTATTGAGCTTCGCAACTGTATATACTAAACTGTGAGACTATGTTAAGACTTAATATTTTTTCCATGTATCGGGAATGTATCACAAATGACCAGAGAAAACAGATTATGCCTCGCTAGCCAAAATAAATAAATTTGTTTGTTTAAACATACAATTCATTGTTTATTCTTCTCTACATGTTTTAACAATATTAGAACTGGTTCCCATATTAAATACTCTACATATTAACAGTTATGAAACATAAGGCCGTGTATAACTTCCATACGTTTTGATTACCAGTGGCAGACCTTGGAACTATTCCAGTCGGCGGGGAAAGCCGGAAGGGCGGTTGTACTGTATGGAACGAGCGAAAGTAAGCATTTGAGCTCCTAGTCAGATCTGTATCGACATGTAAACGATGGAGGGTCCTTGTGTCATGACACATTCGTATGATAAGCAGACAGAATACACTGAAATTCAGTTTTGTGAATATGAGAGATTAATGGTCTGTTGATTCCGTTATAAAAAGCAGCTTTATTGAAGTAACTGAACGAACAGCAATATTCGTGGAAAGAAGTAAAAAGCTATTAAATTTATAGTATTCTTCAGCATACTGAGAAAGCACGCGCAACAGGATCGAACATTTCAACGCAAAAACTATGCAAATGAAGTTAAATTAATCTAGGCGATATCGACAAGTGCGCTGTTAGAAGAAAATATATCAAGTAAAGAAGAAAACTCCAACTCTTCGAAAACTTCTCTAGTTTGCAAAACAATAATTAAATTTTAAGGGAGATTACAGCACGTTTAGGAAAATCGTACATGATTAATTTATTTTCATTCATTCATTCATTCATAGTGTTCTGGCCAATGGCAGGTCTTTCACTGCAAACCCAGCATTCTCTAGTTTTTCCTATTTTCTAACTTCCTCTTAGTCCCCGCATATTATCCATATATCTGATTATTTGATATCTTCTTCTGCCCCGAACTCTTCTCCCGTTCAGCATTCCTTCCAGTGCATCCTTCAGTAGGCAGTTTCTTCTCACTCAGCAACGCAAACAATTCCCTTATCTTTTCCTAATCAGTTTCAAAGTTATTCGTGCATTACTCACTCTTTCCAATACAGCTTTGTTTCTTATTCTGTCTGTCCACTTCACACGCTCCATTCTTCTCCATATCCACATTCCAAATGCTTCTAGTCGCTTCTCTTCACTTCGTCGTAATGGTCATGATTCTGCTCCACACAATGCCAGACCCCACACATAGCACTTCACTAGTCTCTTCCTTAGTTCTTTATCCAGACGTCCACAGAAGATTCTCCTTTTTCTATTAAAAGCTTCCTTTGCCATTGCTATCCTCCTTTTGAATTCTTGGCAGCAGCTCATGTTACTGCTTATAGTACACCCCAAGTATTTGAAGCTGTCCACTTGCTCTACTGCCTCATTTAGAATTCGTAAGTTCACCTTCTTTACTTTTCTTCCTATGATCATGGTCTTCGTCTTGTTTGCATTTATTTTCATTCCATGGGATTCAAATTCACCAAATTTAGTAACAAACATGTAGTATTCATAGAACGCCACGATATAAGTTAATAGCATGCCTTGCGGCTGACTTGAGAGCAGTAAGACAAAATGAAAACGGGATACGGGCACAAGTCTGTTCCTAAACTTCTTCAGCATTCTAACGCAAGAGTGAGATAATAACAGTGCACACGGGGACAATATGGGCCCTGTTAAAGGTGCATAACTAATTATTTTATACTATAATAAATTAACATGAGCCGTCTGTGCTTATCTAATTTTATATAAATTGATTATAACATGAACGTTTTCGGCACTAATGTGCCATTTTCAAATGTATGAAAGTTTGCCTAATTACATTTTCAAATAGATGCACATGAACTGTGTAAGTGAGACATATAATGTGTACCCTTGATGATTTGAACATAACATGTAAAACACTTACACAGTTCATGTGCATCTATTTGAAAATGTAATTAGGCAAACTTTCGTACATTTGAAAATGGCACATTAGTGCCGAAAACGTTCATGTTATAATCAATTTATATAAAATTAGATAAGCACAGATGGCTCATGTTAATTTAATACAATATTACAACTTGCTTATCGGAAAAACCATATAAAATGAAATTAATTATTTTGTTTAAAAGACAAAATGTGGGAATTATCATGAATGGTAACAATTACTTGAAATAGTTGGACGATTCCTAACCTTCCAGAAAGCGGCATTGTGGTTTTCGACGATTCTTCCTACCACACCGTTCAAGAAAAAAATGCCCCATCCAACAAAAACCGCAAAACAGAAATTCAGACCTGGCTAAGGGAACTTAGATACATTTTACAAAGATATATTTTAGAAAATGCGAATTATTAAAAACTGTAAAACGGCTTTCAAAAGTAGTCAGTATCTGACAGCCCCTTTACACTGTGTATGAACACTAGAATACGCTAAGTTTACTATTCACAATATCATAAAAAATGTAGGCTTACATTGATCGAACATATTTACACTATTATACACTATTTAAAAAATAAGTAGGCTATAGTATTATTAAATAAAATATCTTGCATTACAATACACAACACTGCATACATAATAGCGTAAATAATATATCGCAATGTAGGC